>NC_060163.1:23939348-24058544 GCF_021292245.1 Micropterus dolomieu | reverse complement strand
CTTTGTTCAATCTGTGCAGGTGGTGTGATAGTCCCCAGTAATTTATCAAAAGATAAATCTGTAAAATAAAATGTCTGTTTCGAACTGAAGTGAACTCAGTTACAGTGTCAAAAAACGAGTTTGAACATGTGAGCTGCTGAGTCCTCAGTGCCTTCAAAATATTCATCTCACTAAATGTTTTAAACCGCTGACAAGTTGACATTCAACATGAACTCTTCTGCGTCTATCCTTCTGTAAAGGTTCGATATCATCCTGTGGTTGTAGATTATCCTTCAAAAATACACCAGTTATATAAAAAGGCACTGTTCCATTAAGGAATGAAAAGCAAAGTAACAAAAATGATGATCAATTACTGCGTAAACAGTAAACAAGTGAAAATGAATGGCAAACAGATTCAGCCTTTTTTTTATATCTGCCTTCATCGACATGGGTCTAACGTGCTCAGCATGCTGTGTTTAATACCTTCACAAGACATAGGAAATTAATCTTCCTACTTTAAAGGTGAAGATATCAAAAAGACCCCGAAAGCAAGCAGTCTCGTTTTCTATATCCTGTTCTGCCTGTTTAAACGTCTACGTCTCTAGGTACTGATAATTATAAGATAAGTCTTGTGATGGTCTATATTTTTCTTATCGTCAACAAATCCCATGAAAAGACCCGAACCAGCAATGAATGCATTTCCTAACAAGTAGTGTGTAACACAACCTGATATATCTTCTTCCTCTGAGCCGTGGAGATCCATTGTTGTCCAAGAACTATTAAAAACACATCGTGTTCCTTCATCACCATGAACACACACGCTGTAGTTTATTTTGACTCAATCCCAGATCCTGCTGCCCCAAACACTCACTAGAGCACGACGTGTGGATTCATCCAGCGCTATATATATTTATTTTAGACTGTTTTTTAAAGATTTAAATATTACAATATGAACCACTGGGTTTGGGAGTGCCACAGGCGGGGAAGTCAGAAGGTTCCCCGGGATAACTGTATGTCAGATGTTTTACGGCCATTTGTTTTTAAACATGCAACGCTTAATCACAATGGCTGCGCTCTATTTGGCTCTGTCAGCATGCAGCTTGTTATGAAGCTGCAAGAGCCTGACTTAGGCTTCATCCACACTACTGTTTTTGTTTAATAATGGAGTTTTAAAATGAAAACAATCTCTGTCCACAGCAGTGTTTAAGCTGTGTTTCAGAGTTGATCTCAGTCCATGTTAAAACGACTGAAAACTCACATCTAGTGGCCGTTCACGTACACTGCGCATGCAGGTGTAAATAGGAAGCAAATTCTCTGCTCTATAGTTGCAGAAGATTTGGCGAAGGAAACAGACTGGACTGCAACAAAACACAGTACAAGTGTTATTTGCACAGTACAAAATATTTTAATGAAAATACCAAAACAAAAACACACACATCAGTAGATTTGTGCTTTTGCTTTGCATGACTTTTGAGGCCTAGTCCACACATCCACGGGTATTTTTATAAACTGAGTTTTTCCTCCTTCATTTAAAAAAATATCTCTGTCTACACGAAAATGCAAAAGCACGCTATCAAGCACTGTCAAGAGCATGCCAAACCACCAGGCAGCGGTATGACCCTAACCGTAAAGCCACGTTGGCCAATCAGACCCTATTAAAATGGCAAACTAAGCAGGGAGTGGCGCACACACAATCTGACATCAAAGACGGCAGATAACGGCGCACACTGACATTGCAAGGCATAAACTTACTTTACTGTCTACACGACAACAGTACAACCGGAGCGTAAATGTATTCAAAAATGTTCGGTTTCATTGAACTGATACCCGCGAAAATACCCGTGTTCATGTAGACAGGGCCTAAGACCCAATCAGACCCAATCAGAAAGGCAGATGAGTTTCTGTGTCATCATTTTTAAAGTCCTCTGTTTTCGCCTGTCCACACTAAAACGCTACAATGATGTTGGCAGCGTTTTCTCCGTTTTTATGTCTTCAGATTTGACGTTTCAGTCTGGACAGGAGGTGCAAATGTAGCAAAAGCTGTGCATTTTTAAAACAAAGCCGTAGTACTGTGGTGATATGATGTAGAATCTCTATTAGCTGATAATCAAACAGCACCAGGTGGAGATGCCGTGCTAAACTTAAGGCAGAGACAGCACATTTAACTTTTGGAATCAGCCACAAAAAGCCCTGTGAAGCATGTGCTGCTTTGTTCGCTGAACTGAAATGAAGTGGAAACCAGGCTGAACTGGCACAAACAGGCACTGTGTCAATCTGGTTTGTTACCTAATGTTGAGGCACTGAGTTGCGCTTGGGGCCTGGTAGTACTCCAGAACAGTAGCATGGGAACTGGAAGGCCACAGCTCATTTTATCTGTTGGGTTAATCCGGGAATAATTACACACTGTCGGCTTTTTTTATCTGAGATTTGTTGACAATAAAGAATATAGAATAACAGCTTTCTCTTTTAACACTTGATAATGAAGTACTCTCCGGGAGCGACTTCCTGATCCTTCCATCTCATATTATTGCTAAATTTGCTTGTTATTTGATTACAACCACTTGGCCTACTATAATATCATAGTTTGCCTACTCAAATCCCACTCTTTGTGTCTGTAAGCTCATCATATACTAATACGACATTTAATTCCAGCAAACATCTAGAACGAAAGGATTGTGTGTGTGTGCATTGTGGCTTGATAAAGTGAGATATCTGATTGACTTTGTGATCACATGGACAAGATCAGCAGCATTTTACAATAAACGGTACAATCACGTTGTAGTTGTAAGTGCACATCTGTTAATTTTGGTATGTAGAATCAAGTGTCCGACCTTGGTCAAACAGAGCAAATTATTCATAGTGTTTGTTTTGACTTTTATGGCGCACCAGATGCAGGGAGTTGATCAAATGAGGACCAGGTCAGGGGAAGTGTCATTTAACCACATAAAAGCAAACGTTGCAGCATCTGGCGCACTATGAAAGCTGGTGCAAACATTAGGAAAGATTTGAAAAACTATTTGACCTTGCGTCTTGTAAGGGTGACGTACAGTGTGAGGATGTTCAGAGGCTGGTGATATACTCCGCCCCGTTAGCCGAGGCCTTGACTTTGTCTCCCTCTGTGGGCACGCTGCTGTAATGACAGCCAGGTGCTACGTCAACAGCGGGTCTCGCTGGTTCAGGCAGTGTGGGGGGCTGACCCTGCTTTGACGACTTCCTGTCCTTTTTGTCCAGCCAGTAAAATGACACGATGAGGAACAAGGCGGATGAGGCAACAACGGCACTGCAGGCAAAGAAGACGTAGAAGTACTGGTCTGTACGGTCAATCAGGACTCCTGCAACAACAAGAGTAAGCATCAGTAACAGCAGCATTTAATGTCTTATCTTTTCGTGGCAACATTTTATTTCACAGGTTTTATGTTTTTATATAATTTCCTAGAAAAGAACGGATTTGAAGTCAAAAGAAGGCACCTAATTATGGAGAAAATAGAGTTGTGTTATTTAGTACGATTAATCTGAGGGGTGAGGAGACGATAAACAGGGTAGGAGATCTTTATGCTACACCAAACTCTAAACCTCTGCTTTTTTTTGTAAACGAGAAGATATTTTAGTCTGTAAAAAATAAGTAAATAATGCAAAAAGAAAACAATCACTCAGCTGAGGATGACGGGTTAGAAGCCAAAACGTTTGGGAATCACTGACCTTTAGTAGGGCTGGACAATAATATCAATAATAATATCGATAAATGTTCAATAAATGTTTGATTTTATTCACTTAATGTTTTTATTAAGATGTTTATTTTGCTGAGGAAAAAGTACAGAAAAAAGCTTTTACATAATTTTACTCATAAGCATATTTGTTGACAAAGATTTTATCATAAATGTTTTGAATGTTCTACCTCAGATTTGTGAAGTGATCCACTGTTTGGCCTCAAGTGTTTGTTCTGACCATAAAGAATGAGTGTAAACCACAATTAACCATCAGGTTTCTTCAACGTTCACTCAGGAGAAAAAAATCAGCCTTTAAACCGGAAAAAAATAACGATTTGATACTTATCGTGATAATTATCGATATTGAAAGATATGAAATAATTTATCGTGATAACATTATCGTCCAGCCCTAAACTACACAGCCCTTTAATCAGTGCACTGCAGGTCAGCTGAACATGCAAAGTTTGTCTACAGGCAAATATATAAATCACATATGAGAAAGAAAGTTTAAAAGAGTAAATGTATAATGATTAACGACTATTTAATTTAGAGCCCAATACTTTCTAATACCTTTCTAGTACACATATTTACACTATGAAAAAAATCATGTTTCTGCAGGAAACTTTCTGGGGATTTATAAATAATCTACCGTAGAGCTGCAACTAACAATAATTTACGTAGTCGATTTCTGTGTTGAATATTTCCTTATTTAACTGATCAGTTGTTTGGTCAATAAAATTTAAAAGAAAAAGTCAGAAAATTGTGAAAAATGTCAATCAGTGTTCCCAAACCCATAAAATGTCTTGTTTTGAGTAAAAATATTCACATTTAAGAATTTGGAAACACAGAAGTTTGACTTTTAATCAATCATCAAAAAAATAAAGCGTCATCAATCAGTAAAAAAGTTTCTCAAACCAAGTTCAATTCCCTGTGTGTGTAAAGTGATTCTGTTGACTTGTATCTGTGGTTACATCACTGCCCGGTTATATATATATATATAAATAAGCAAGTCACACAAAAAGGGGAAGCATGCCACAGTCATTTGAGACAGACAGCCTGTGTCCTTTCCCTCTGCTGCCACTAACTCCACTCCCACCAGAATGAAGAGCACACTCGATTCTTTTATTCTCTGTGTAGCAGTAAGTGATAACAGGCTTTTATTTACACATCAACAGCCTCGAGCAGGAGGAACCTTTTATTCACATAACACACAAGCAGAAAACCCCATGCGAACACACTTGCAGAGCCTGCACACAGGCTTTTGAATATCTTTCAATGTGCTTTTGGCACTTCTGATATCTGATCTGCAGCAGGGAGAAAAGAGGCAGCAAGAAACTGAACCGAGCTTCGCTCCCAATGGTCTGATACAGGCACATCTGATTTTAAGTTTTAATGTTTATCAAAGGCAGAGCTGCTCAGGAGGTCTAAATCATTTCACTGCTTGTCAGAGAACACAGAAGCTACCAGGCGAATGTTATCAGCAGAGATGGTCAAACTCTAGAGAGCATTTAACTGGCAATGATTTGTTTCATATAAGGTCAACAGACTTCATACTAGACAGATACACAGTTTTATTTTGGCTTGTGACACCTTAAACTACCTCTGCTTCCCCATGATGTGCTTCAATTTGTGCTTCATTGTGGTCAACAGCTTAAACAAAGCTTCCTCTCATCAGGTTTTTTGACTTGTTAGGTTTTGTATCACAAGCTTTCGCTCCAGTTCCATGCATCACACTAATTCAAAGGCAGTTTTGACTATGTAGTGTGTTCAAGGAAAACTAACTAATAAAGTCCAGCCATAAAAGAGAAATCTAGTTATTAAACTGACAGCGTGATGCAGAAAGGAAATGGAGAAGCTGCTCACAGCTGAAAAACATTAAAATAAACTGCAGGTGGTGGTGTGGCAGCTTGAAGGTCTACAGTTTAAAATCTGTTCTCTTTCTGATGGATGCTGATTTCTTGTACACTAACTGTGGTATACTAATATAGTATAGCATAGTATAGTGTTAGTATGAAGTATGCGACACAACAATGTTTTGTACAGTTTTTTGACCAATGATCATTTCTACCTCCGGAGCAGCTCTCCCATGAATGAAGCTGTTTCTAACTTCAATCTGCCTGAGTCCTGTAAAACCACACTGAGGCAAATTCTATCGAGATGTTTTGGTTATAATGCGAGTGTGTCCTACATTTCCGCCATATCTTTCCTCTCCATCTCTCACTCAACAGCTCTCTCTGTGTTTACGTTACCTGCCAGTGGAGGCCCAATGAGCAGCGTGATGCTCTCCATGATAGCGAGCAGGCCCAGAGCCGAGGGGAAGCGGCTCATCTCCACTATATCCATGAGGACAGTGAACATCAGGGAGCCCACCACACTCATGGACAGCCCGTAGATCACCACATAAGTCAGCAATACAGCAAAGCTGGGCCCGATGCAGCAGATGCTGTTACTGAGGCCGTTGACCAGCAAAGCTGCGGAAAATACATAAATGTGTCGCCCTTTGAACCAGGGCATGTTGAAGATGATGCCAATGGGCGGCCTCACCACGACGTTAACGACACCCAGGATGGAGAGCAGGAGTGCAGCGCGCCCCTGCTCCATGTTGTTATCTGTGGCGTAGGGAACCAGATACACTAAGGGCACCACAAACCCAAGCATCATCCAGGTGATGCCGATGGCATACATACAGTAACGAGAGTTGTTGCAGAGCTGATCAAAGGCCATGTGTTTGCTCAGGGAAGCCAACAGGTACCTCCATGCCGTTCTCACCCAACCATTTTCCTTCCTCACATTTTCCTCCTCTGACGGAGGGGGTCCGTGGTTCATCAGTGGCTGGCCTCGATGCTTGCGGGGCTGGAGGGGCCTCATCACTGCTCCGCACACGCAGCAGTTAAGCAGGACAGCCCCCAAAACAAGGAAACTCCCTCTCCAGCCCAGCTCTGTGTGGAGGTAGTTACCCAGGATAGGTAGCGCGCACAGTCCCAGGGCTGTGCCTGTGGAGGACATGGCGTTGGCAAACGCACGACGACGCACAAAGTAATGCCCCAGGATTGTCACAGCTGGTTGGAAGCTGAAGCAGAAACCAAGTCCTGTAAAAATGAAAGATGCAGGTACAACATCAGGGACAGCACGGTGATTACTGAAATATTATGTAGCCTATTTATAGAAAATGTGCAGTACGTATAGATGTCTTATATTGTGTAGGCATCTTTCCCAATCTGAAGTATTCTGAACACTCTGCTTTAAAAGTCCAGTTTATAACAACTTGGGTCTTATTTTTGTACTTTTTGACGCTTTGATTCCAATCTGAAATAATAAGATTGTCTTCGTCAAGTTTATTGCTGAGATCTAGGAACAAAGTGATCGTTGCTTAGGGGGACAAGAAACACAAACAGCAAACTCCCAGTTTAACTAAACTTATTTGGAAGAGAAAACAAAGGCTTATCATATAAGCATTATAACTGTCTGTCATAAACATTTACAAAAAGACTTCCTAGTCCAACAAGTTTAGATAATCTGGATTGAACCTGTGCGATGATCTTTCTTTGTTTCCTGTTGGATTTCATTGTAGAGACGGCGTCATGTTCCCAAATCTCAGCAAGTATTTTACTTGATTAAGTCAAATTTTGTCATAAATAATGACTAAAATTATAAAGGAACTGGAGTTTTCCTTTAATTTTGTTTTTGTTTTCCTATTTAAAGTTTAAAGCTCTATTGCTTTGGATTTTTCTGGCAGAAAACTCCAAGAAGGAGAATCTTAAAAACAAGTTGTCATTGCTAACGTCTATTTACACATGGAGCAACATTAGCTTTCATTTGAAGCTGTGTCCAGATGAATGGATGTCCAAAATTTCTGGTGGCAGCACTTCAGCTGCTAAATATTCTGTGTCTGCTGTTTGTTGGGTAGGTAGTGTACCGTTTTGTGTAACCACGGAAATCAAATATCCGCTTGGCTAATAAAGCTGTTGAGTGTTTGCTGACCTGTAATGACCCCAGCTGTAACGTAGAGCTGGCTGATGGACTGGGTAAACGAACTGGCAGCCATTCCAAGACCACTCAGGACTCCGCCCAACATGACCGTCGCTCTGCAACCTAATCTCTCCACCAACACGCTGCAAAAGGGACCTGTGGATAAAAATGTAATGCTCTTAGTTTAATGCAGGATGGAGCAGAAATGGGCAAAAGCTTACAAGGCAGAGACGAGGTCATTTTCGTAATCCTGCAGCGGGTTTCACATAACTTTGTTTGGCTGTAATCTGTAGCGGCTGAATGAAAGTACTGACTGAAAGTATGTTTGCTCACTTAATGTATTACAGACAGATGGTGTATAAATTAAGTACAGTAGTTCGTTGACCCATAAAACTGTCAGTGCAACACGATATTGTTACGTCAGCATGAAAATTATTGGTGTTGAACAAATGTTCCCATCTCTACCGTGTTGTTTTACCTCACTTGCTGCTCATGATTAATCTTTCCCTGGAGAGAAGAGAACGTTTCACATTGTGTTGCTTATTCTGAAGCCTCAGTACTAAACACAGAGGGGTATATTGGTTGAAGGTCACCAACAGGGGTGGTAAATTCAACACACACTGGAAGTGCCTTGGTTGTTGGCCAACAGGGCTGCAAGGTACTGATGGGGATAATACCTGGACCTAACTGAGCCTATACAAACCCACAGGTGGCCTAAGTTTAAAGACTCATTTTTCATTATTCAAGTTTCTCCTCAAGGAGCCTCAAAGCCAGATAAAACATTTTCACCACAAAGTTTGAAAACATCACAGTTAATACTCATGTGCTTCCCCTTGTTTCAGTTTGTGTCTGTACTTTACTTTCAAGTAAACTACTATTACAGCTTTAGTTGCTGAAGAATAAATTCTTCAACCTTCTGAACTTTGGCTGATGAGCAGCTCAAATTTTGTACAGCTTACGATAAACCTGAGATTCCTGTTTCTGTCAGGTCAGGAAGATTTCGAAGATCAAAGCATTCCTGTCTCCGAACACCATGAGAACTGTGTGCAATTATCACACCACCCTCACACTGTTGTAGCTCTTTATACATAAAAAAGGGCCCTCTAGTCTACACAGCTCTACTTACTTACTGTTCAGGATGCAGCAGCTTAAAGGATAATTTTTACTGTATGCAAATCCCATGAAAAGTCCAAAAACAATGTGTTAGTTCGTCTCTCAATACTTTCTGACTTCATTAAACTGTTTGTGGCTCTCAGACCCAAACCCATCAGTTCCAACTGAAGAATTAAACTCACAGAACGGCTCACAAATATACAGTTTCTTTTTTACACCAGGCTCAGAAATTTCCTAAAACAGCTGGTCGATTTGTTAGGTACTATATTCAGCGGCGGATTGATCCACATGTAGTGCTCTAGTGAGAGTTTGCGGCAGCAGGACGGTGTACGTGGGGGATGGGGTTTTACATATTAGAAAAACTAACTTCATGAGCAGATTTTGTTGCCTTTTAGAAATCATGACTAAACAGTTCATTATTTTCTTTTAATTTTTATCCCTTTTGTTATTTGATATCTAATCACACATTTATATGTTCATCCTATAATATATTATATACTGAACAAAATTATAAACACTGTTGTTTTTGCCCCCATTGCCCCACATATTCGAGTGGCCTTTTATTGTGGCCAGCCTAAGGCCTTTTATTGTGGTCAGCCTAAGTAATACCCATGCTGTCTGATCAGCACCCTGATATGTCACACCTTATTAGAAATAAATCTCAAAGACATATTAAAAAAACATTACTATTTTTCAATTGTTGCTAAAAAACAGGGAGTGACGCTGTGACAGAAAGAGGAGGAATAATGAAATCAAATAAGTCTGATAAAATGGACAGCTTTCTTCTGCCTGGAAACAATAGTTGATTTTGCATATTGGGTAACACCTCGAGTTATATTACTTCCTACTTACGATCAAGATATCCACTTACACCTCAAAAAAACAGTTTCTGATCCCTCTAAGTTAGAAAGAGTTAGAGGGCCAAATTAACTACATTCCTTCTGGCTAGTGTGTCCAGGGGCTTGATATGCTGTGAAATTACTCTCATCACTTCAAACTCTTATCTCTGTTTGACTTGTACTGATCTCTTACAGGCACAGCATGCTGGGTCATAAAATCTATATTCTGCTATACAGACAGACAGAAACGTGAAGTTACCAAAATAAATAACAGGTCTAATTTGTTACTCTATAGCTGATCAGAAGACAGCCATTCACCTCGATCATCTATATTCTATATAGCTCACAACTATTACAGGGTTCATTATTGAACTTTCCAATATAAATGCGTAATTTTCTTTAATTATTACACATGCATTACCCCCAAAATCCTAAATAGCCCATGAAATAAGAATAGTAATCCAACATTATTAACTTGACAAGGGTGTGTGCCTGTGTGTGTGTACACAGAGTGGAGAAGAGCAGTAAGAAAAGTATCAGTAAGTCTAAATAATATAAATATAATTTATTGGGGTGGTGTAAAACAGGGGCAGCACATGCGTTTTATCTTTTTTTTCTCTTCATTTGGCCTTATTTGAGAAAGCCAGTAATGTTTGTTCAAACTTGGCCTCAAGTGTCTCCAACGACTGTAACAACTGTTGTTAGTTAACAGCCAGGAGCACAAACAAACCAAGCAGTTTCAATTGGCAATGCCCCCACACAAGTTAAATACCAGTTAGTCAGAACTAAAGAAGCCTCTCAGATGAGAGATGAAATGTCTTTGAGTATCTTTAACCAAGTAAGTCCAGTTGCCCCTTGATTTTAACTTTCCTTGGATTATTACGACCTGATGACTTCACGGACATCACATAGTTTTGTGAGTTGTTGAGTTAGTGGAAACTTTATAACTTTGTGAAACTGTCTACAACAAATGCTTAATTATTTGTCCCTTCTTGTAAATTCGGCGATTGTTATACATTAAGTTATTCCTTTCTTTGTCTGTTTGACAGGATAAATGATGTGCCTTTTTAACAGCAGATTAGCGTTAAAGCTGCAACGATTAGCCAATTAATCGATCAGTCGGTCGAAAGAAAATTTATCGACAGCTATTTTGATTATTGATTAATCGTTTCAGCCATTTTTTTCAGCAGAAATGCAAAACATTTGCTGGTTTCATCTTCTTAAACGTGAGGAATTGCTGTTATTTTTTGTCATTTATAATAGTAAATGAAGAGTCTTTGGGTTTTGGACTGTTGGTTGAACAAAAGAAGCAATTTGAAGAAAGTATTTTTCACAGTTTCTCGACATTTTATAGACTAAACGATTAGACGACTAATAGTGAAAATAAGCAGCACATAAGGAAAATAATTGTTATTTGCAGAACTAATCAGTGGAAGAGAGGAATGCAAAACACACCGTTGCACACACAGTTATTCTTCACTTCCCAACTGTATTGCTTTCATTTTTGATGCTGTTCTGTTAATAACACATCTTTTGGGCTTTCATGTCAAAGAATAGAGGAGTCTCTTTCAGCCTTCTCACTATATATTTGATATATCTATATATGTTTAATATCTGTAGACTTTAATGTTATGTTGAGCATGTATGCCAGCACGTTTTAGGCTGTGGATTGTGTTAACACACCTACCTAAGATCTGAACACAATGCAAGCCATGTTCGTTGTGTGCGCACACTGTGATGATGCGATTATTTGTAAGGAGGATTTGTATGTTTCTTAAGGAAGTAGCGGTTTGGATTAGGTTAGCGTCTAATTTTTGTTGCAGAGCTTAAATTATCATAGTAACTTTTGCAGTAGCCTACTGAGAGGACACAGAAAGTTGAGCTGGTAGTTTGCTTTTTGTCTCAACGAGGAAAGGGGAATCAGAGAGCCACGGTTTAAGAATCACTGTTTTCACTATTAAAAGTAGACTAATGGTTGGGAAGGCTTAGACTTTGCTTTTAACTTTCTACAAAACTAGTTACCTTGGTGTGAATATAATAAAAATATGGTTGTTTATGGTGGAAAGGAGGGGTCATGCATTTCTCCCCAGTCAGGTTCAAGGAAAAATATTTGTTGCTACGCAGCCACCCCATCCACTGATGACAAACAGTGCCTAAGCTAAGAGTAGAGGAAAAGTCTGCTAGCCTCTAGGCTAATTTATGCAGTGTACAATGCAATAGGTTTAAGCTAATAATGGTGATTAGCAAGTTATAGCAGTTATATATTGCAGGGAGTAACTGTACAAGATAGACCAGTCACAGTAATCTGTGTAAATTTACCATCTGTGAGAAACATTATGACTTTAAAAGACCCTAAAGGAAATCCTGTTTTTCTTAATAAAACATCTAATATTCAGTTCTGGTGGATAAAATATGCTAAATACTGTGTCTTAAAGTTAATAAAAGCTAGAGAGCGCTTATGTAATTTTTGCTGAATAGTGACCTCTGTGGCCACAAGTGGTAATTACAATTTAATAGTAAATTAAATGAATGAGTATTAAATTAGTAAATGCCATAGAGTCAGTAGCTCAGTGGTCAGAAAACTAACTCAACAACATGTATCAGATGTTGCTAACATTAGCCACCATAAGCTACCGGTCATAGCAGACCAAGTGAGGCTTTAGCTGCAAAGCCCCTGAGCATATTGATTTAAACAATTGTGTTTTATTACTAATGAGTTCAACTTTTCACCTGTAAAAGGAATAAATGTGATATTTTGTCTTTTAGAAGTTACACAGCGCCACTTCACAGTTTGGGATTATTATTTCTTTGTGACTCTAAACTCTTGATGTGTCGAGTGCCAAGTACCTCTGAGCTTTGGGTAATAAACGGGCTGCAGTTTCTCATGGGATAATATTCTTCAAATCAACACCAAGACAGCAGGGCCATTTCAAAACACAGCCAATTTCTCTCTCGGGTTTCACATTTTCCCTCTATACCAACAGCAGGTAGGAGCTAAAATTACCTTTGAGACTAGGGAGCATTAAAGGGCAACTTAAATGTTACACATGTAATATTAATCGTGCTGAAAGTGATAATTAACTGCAGGAGAAGTTATGATAACCTCTGCAAAAGCTGAAAATAATACAGTGGAATTATTCCAACAAAAAATATATCATGCACCACAGTGTATTTAATATACACAGCATAAATGAGTAATAGGTACAGTTATTAAAGTTATTCATTAACTAAAAACAGAACTAACTGAATACAGCCCAGTTTATTTCCTGGTCTGTCTACTTTACCTCCCGCATGAAGCACCGACGTCATGATGGAGGGCACCCAGGAGGTTTCGCTGTTGGAGGCGCGAAACTCATTCTGCAGGTCATTGTAGAAGATTCCCACACAGGAGGGGAACGCCAGGGTCAAAGCCAGGACCATGATGGTGGCAGCCAGCACCACCCAGCCCCACCCGCCATCCGGAGCAGTGACTGCTCCCGTTACAGCCACGGACTCTCTGCATTCACCCCCCTGTGACCCCTCTTCTGATTCACAGTCATTTGACTCTCGAACTTTGTCGTGCTCCATACCGTTGGCCTGCTCATAAACCACGGAGGCCTGCGGGTGGAGGCGGCGATCACTCGCCCCTCTCGTTCCATTTCTCTGAGTCATTTTCTGCAAGGCAGTTCAGGCTCCCGTGTTAGTTCTGTAGGGTGTGTGATTATCTTTGTGGTCCATGGCACCATAACTGCTCGACCTATGGCAACAAAAGACAACAAGTGAAGTTTATTTTATTTTGTAAAGCATCTTTCAGAGAGGAAGACACAAAGTGCTTCACAAGAGCAAATTTATTAGAAACAAAACAATAAAACTTAAGCAACAAAAGATCAAATTCAACTTCAGCTGCTTTTTAAAATCAGTGTGTTGGCACTACTAAATGACACTACGCTACAATGTAAAGTAGTGAGTGTGCAGCTTGTATAACAGTGTAAATTTGCTGTCCCCTCAAAATAACACATCACACAGCCTTTAATGTCTAAACCACTGGCAACAAAAGTTAGTACACCCCAAAGTGAAAATGTCCAAATTGGGCCCAATTAGCCATTTTACCTCCCCGGTGTCATATGACTCATTAATGTTACAAGGTCTCAGGTGTGAAAGGGGAGCAAGTGTGTTAAATTTAGTGTTATCGCTCTCACACTCCCTCATGCTGGTCACTGGAAGTTCAACATGGCACCTCATGGCAAAGAACTCTCTGAGGATCTGAAAAAGCACGGTGGCCAAGACCATACAGCGGTTCAACAGGACAGGTTTCTGCCTCGCCGTGGTCGACCACAGAAGTCGAGTGCACGTGCTCAGCGTCATATCCAGAGGTTGTCTTTGGGAAATAGATGAGTGCTGCCAGCATTGCTGCAGAGGTTGAAGAAGTGGAGGGTCAGCCTGTCAGTGCTCAGACCGTACGCCGCACACTGCATCATATTGGTCAGCATGGCTGTCGTCCCAGAAGGAAGCCTCTTCTAAAGATGATGCACAACTGCAAACATTTTGCTGAAGACAAGCAGACTAAGGACATGGATTACTGGAACCATGTCCTGTGGTCTGATGAGACCAAGATAAACTTATTTGGTTCAGAAGAGCTTGAGTGCTGCCGGCACTGGGGAGCTACAGTTCATTGAGGGAACCATGAATGCCAACATGCACTGTGACGTACTGAAGCAGAGCAGGATCCCCTCCCTTCTGAGACTGGGCCACAGGACAGTATAACAACATGATAACGACCCCAAACACACCTCCAAGACGACCGCTGCCTCGCTAAAGAAGCTGAGGGTAAAGGTGACGGACTGACCAAGCATGTCTCCAGACCTAAACCCTATTGAGCATCTGTGGGGCCTCCTCAAACGGAAGGTGGAGGAGCGCAAGGTCTCTAACATCCAGCAGCTCTGTGATGTTGTCATGGAGGAGTGGAAGAGGACTCCAGTGGCAACCTGTGAAGCTCTGGTGAACTCCATGCCCAAGAGGGTTAAGGCAGTGCTGGAAAATAATAGTGGCCACACAGAATACTGACACTTTGGGACCAATGTGGACTTTCACTTTTGTTAACGGCTGTGTGATGTGTTATTTTGAGGGGACAGCAAATTTACACTGTTATACAAGCTGCAGACTCACTACTTTACATTGTAGCAAAGTGTCATTTCTTCAGTGTTGTCACATGAAAAGATATAATCAAATATTTACAAAAAGGAGTGAGGGGTGTCCTGACTTTTGTGAGATACTGTATAAGGTAGAAAATGAAAATGAATCATGACATCTATGATTTTGAGGGTAAATATCTATTGATTGCAATTCCTAACTAAATAGATTTTGATCTGCTGGTTTATGCCAGACTGTTATTTATTTAGCTGATAAGTTCTCCACTATGTTTACTTACTTTGTCTGCTGTTTGGTGCTGGACAGGTAGCGTACAATCGCTTTATCAGAACTGTTCTGCTGAAAACAGCTGCTTGCTGCTGCTAAGAGCTGATGAGCGCATCGGGAGTGAACCCAAACAATAAAGTTGCAGGCTGTAAAAACAAAACAATGAGCCGAAAAACTCTTGAGCTAAGGAGAAACTCCAGAAACTCCCGACGATTTCCAGTCTACTGTCCAGAATTCCCCCAGGAGCCCGCAGCAACTCATTTCCTGTAGGAGCTTCAGGGCTTAAAGACGATCAATTGAGATTTATAAGCATTTATAAACTGGATCACCACTGTGTGGCACGGTTGTCCAGTGGATAGCACTGTGGCCTCACAGCAAGAAGGTCACGGGTTCAAACCCTGGTCGTCCCGGCCTTTCTGTGTGGAGTTTGCATGTTCTCCCTGTGTCTGTGTGGGTTTCCTTCGGGTGCTCCAGTTTCCCCCACCATCAAAAACACGTTCGTGGGTGGGAGCTGACATTGACTAGACACTGATACATACATCTGGAGTTGGTCCCTGGGCGCTGGCTTAAATGCAGAGAATTAATTTCACAATGTGTATGTGACAATAAAGGTTTCTTCTATTAAAATCAGAAGATGACATCCAGGATGGACTGTATGTCTGCAGGTCAGACTGTGAGTGAGCGGTTTGATGGCTTTAAGGAATCTGACTAGCGAGAGACTAACATGCACTCGTGAAAACCCTTTGAATGAAAAGCAAATGTCCCAGCCAAATTTTTCCCCTGAGACTCTATTACAACTTCCAGATGCATCACCCACTAAGCAGAGCAACATCTTCTGAGATTATGTTCCTGAGAACAAAACTATTAGCTAGCGTCAATGTACTTTTACACTCTATGGCCAAATGTACAGTGTGTGTACTCCCGGACATTATACACAATGCTTTGCCGTTTTTACAACGGCAAACCTGATGCAGTTAAGTCAAATCATAATAATGACAGACATTAGATTACAATGTTTATATTAAAAGACAGTAATACAGTGAATAATTCTTATTCTACATCATTTCAAATACTGACCTCTGCATGACTGATGTGGGTTTTTTTCTATTTGCTATTTGCATAAGCGATCCAGTTCATCCCAAAGGTGTTGGGGTGGGGATATGGTCAGGGGCTCTCCACAGATCAGTCACGTTCTTCCACACCAAACCGGGAAAACCAGTTTATTTCTGTTTAAAATAGCTTTTCATGTGGTAGCATTGAGATTTATCTTGAACAAAGGAGCCATACTGAAACTGAGCCCCAGTATGTGTCTCTCATTACATTTGAGCATCTGATTTGCTGAAAAATAAATATCCAGTGATCTTTAAAAACCTCAGATGGTTGTTTAGCAACACCAACCTTTGCCCTGAATCCTCAGACTCAGAAAAAACTGACAATCACTCCACAACAAAAAAACGTTTTAAACCCATTTACCAAATTTTACCAAAATTCCTAATCCAAACAAAGATGTTATGAATAGTTCGTCAATTTTGGAAATATGCTTATTTTCTTTCTTACCGAGAGTTAGATGTGCAGGTTGATACCACTCTAACGCCTGACCAGTAAATATGAAGCTGATGTCAAGGGCTGGTTAGTTTAGCTTAGCATTAAGACTACTGGGAAACTAGTCTGGCTCTGCCCAAAGGTTACAAAATCTACCTAGCAGCACCTCTAAAGATCACTAATCAACATGTTGTATCTTGTTTGGTTAATCTGTACAGAAATCGAAGTATAAAAAAGACAAATAAACGTTTTATGGGGGTATTGAACTGGACTATTTATTGGATCAGATGGGTAACTTCCTGGAGTCTTCGCTGGTAGTGCAGTTTATTGTGTTGTTTTGTCCAGAACAAACGAGCTACAACAAGTTTATTAGTGAGCTTTAGAGGTGCTGACCTGCAGATTTTGTTCCCTTTGGACAAAGCCATGTTAGCTGTTTCAATCAGTTTCCGGATTAATGTGCTAAACTATAAACTAGCCAGCTGCAGCTTCATATTTTTACCTTACAGACATGAGATTGTTATCTTCTCACCTAAACTCTTGGCAAGAAAACAAATAAGACATTTTTTTCCTTTAAGAAACGGGGGATCTGAAGTCTTCTGTTGTGCAACAGACAGAATATGTAGTGAATATTCTTCGAGGATTCTGTAGATCCATTCAGAGCAGCGTTACCTGTTGGTAAACCACTGTATTAACTCTTTTCGAAATGGGATGCTTAGCTCTGTGGCTCAAATGTAATGAGATACAAACTGAGGCTAGTGAAAGCCATGAAAAACAGCTCCAGAACAAAAGCAACAAACTGGACAGGGCAGGGCTGTGCACACAGGCTACTTTAGGCCATATAGTGTTTGGCTGTCACTCACTTATTTCTTCCCTTCATATTCCTCTTACTATTCTGAGTGTGTAATGGATCAGTGACAAGGAAAAGGTCCCGCACATATCTCAGCAATCTGAGCCTCCAAGCCAGGACGTCCTGTTTTTCTCTCTCACCTCCTGCATGCTCCACTGCAGACATATACATCTCTTAAATGTAATTAAAAAGGTGTCAGGGGTGAGGAAGTGTGTTGGGAGAATCCTCTGCGTGTCTCCCTTTATAAATTAAAGTGATGCTGAGCAGCTGATCTCCCCCGTGGGACAGCCCCACGGAGGGATGGGAGCGCTGCGTAATTGTCCCTGTTTGACATATCAGATAGGGGGTTTTGTAGACTGACGCCAAGCTGCACTATCTGACCTTTATCTGCTTTAAATATTTTCTTCGTCCACATTTTTTTTACTGTATTAACACGCAGTCGTTTTGCCAGCTTCACCCACGTGGCAGCTCGTAATTATGTCGGCTTGTTTACGTCTGGAAAGCTCAGCAAAACGCGGATTATCAGTCCAGACCCACCGCAGCCCTTTTATAATCTTCTGCCACACTAAACGTGTCGCTTCAGAAAAAGCAACATTGCCTCATATATTTTTTTCCTGACCTTGTTATTGATTCATATGCTGAACATCACGGGTTCAGCACTTGCGCAGAAAAGAGGAAACGATTCCACTGGTTACATCTCTTCCGTTCTAAAATGTGAGAATAAAATCACCTTTTTTTGTTGGTCGTCCTGCTCCTGTCAGTCCCCTCCCTCTTCCTCCTCTGCTTCACACACAAACATACAGGCGCGGTAGCTCCTCGATGATTGCCGGGGAGCTGCAACTGCCGCCCGGGAGCCTCCTCCTCACGGAGCTGCTGCGTCCGCCCGCGCGCTCACGGTGGGCGGAGACTGGACGTGGACGACTGCGAGGGTCGGATGCGGATGCTATGCAGGCCCCGGCCCTGCTGCACCACACACAGGCGCCCGAAAGGGGCGGTAAGGGATGAGACAAGTTTGTCTCTGATAAAGGATGAAGTGTTCCTCCTACAACTTAAGCAGAATAATCTTTTTAAACCCTCCTTGGATCAGCTGGAAAATGCATCATCACAAAGCTGAAAACAGCAACCCAACAAACATATGATGATCATATAGAATGTGATGCATTACTGCAGATTAAACTTCTCAGCAGGATAGAAAGAATGAGCTCAACCTTAAACATCTGCAGCAGCAAAATGCAACATAAAAAACATTAATGCAGCAGCAATATTAATCCAGAAACATCAGAAACACTGACAGGGAACATTATACTGCACTGCGAGTACTTTTAAGTAAACTTTGCTACTGCTTAAGTAGCCTAATGTTTTGATTGCAGTACTTTTACACAAAGGTTTAAGCACTTTTACTTAGGCTATACTGCTGCTTTTTTGTTTTTATGTATATAAATAAATGCAAATTAACATTAGTCTTTATTATTGTTCTATAATTCATATTTTGTCAACTTCTTATATATATATATATATATATATATATATATATATATATATATGTAGGACTAGTCAAATTGGCAATTAAGCTATTTCTGATTAAGTAAAGGATCTGAATACTTTCCCCACTGGAAGAGCAGCTGGTCATATAACAACAATACTGTCTGAAGTAATAGCTTTTGTTATAATGGAAACCTTGCTCTGGATGGAATTTTGCATATATATTGTTAATTTGAAACTTTTTGTACATTTTGCTGATAATACTTCTGCACTTTGAGTAAGATTGCAGGACTTTTACGAGTATTTTCCCCCTCTGGTACTGCCACTTTTACTCAACACACCCTGATAGTCTTAATCTTGCTGACCTCTGGTGGTTTAACTTCTCACCTTGTTGCAGTGACGTGTACTCCAGGACGTCGTGACGTCACTGTTGGTTGGTTGTGGTTACAGGTGCAAAGCAACAGTTACCACACTCACTTTGGTTTCCAGTGTTGGGATGTAACAAATACTCGAATACTGTACTGATGTGAGTTTTCTTTTTATTACTTATGATATGATGATGCTTTGTAATAAATTAAACTACAGAACAGTTTAATCTAGTGGAGCTGAAATGATTAGTCGATTAATCCCTTACAGAAAATGAGTTGTCAAGTATTTTAATAAAAATATATTATATAACAACAATTCATGGTTTCAGCTTCATGTGAAGTTTTGCTGCTTTTCCTTTTAATGATTGGATTAATTTAAATGTTTGTTAATAATGTTGAGGTTTGGACACAACAAGCATTGTGAAGGTGTCACTTTGGGCTCTATTTTGATTGAGTAAAAAAAAAGTCAAACTTCTTTGATTCCAGCTTCTTAAATGTGAATATTTTCTGGTTTCTTTGCTCATCTCTGTTAGTAAGCTGAATATCTTCTGGGTTTTGAACAAAACAACACATTTGAAGATGTCCTCTTGGGCTTTGGGAAACACTGATTGACAGTTTTTTGACACTTAGTAGACCAAACAACTAATTAATTAATGAAGAAAATAATCAGCAGATTGATCCATGATGAAAGTCTGATAAAAAATAGTTCAAACCAGTAAAATTCTGCTTTTACATGAATGCATGAGGAATAATTTAAGATATAGTACAACACACAGGGGTCATTTTACTGCACTTAATACTTTAAGAAGACTATACATTTTCCTAATTATTAATTTTCAATAGAGGTAGCAAAGTATTTTTACAGTGTAGTAACCACACCTACTTTAACTTATGTAGGAAGGAACTGAAAACTTCCTCCACCACTGTTTGTTTTTGAGATATATCTGTCATTTTGGTTTAAGGTGTGTGGTTGTTTTTTCATGTGTAATAAATAATAATAAATATTTCATATTTTGCGCAAAATTTTACTCACCTCCTTGATGTTTCAGAGACCGATATCTCAAAACCAAAGCTATCTGCATGGCTACATACCACCAGGGGTAGGTGACAAAATGTGGGTTCAGTTGGCGGCCCGCGGACCACATCCGGCCCAGAAGCAACCTCCGTGTGGCCCATTCATAATTCAAATAGATGACAAAATAAATATAAACTACATATAGTGTAGGCTAAGGCTAAGGAGGGAGCCTTTTCTTTCCGTCTCATCTCAGCTGAGAGTTGCACATGCGCTGTACCGATCAGGCCGGGTGTTTGCGGATGTTGCTCAACTTGCCTGGGCAAGTGACAAGCTGAGACGACAGCTGTTTGTCTGTCTGTCTAGTTTTGTTTGACACAAGTCCCTGTAAACAAATACCGGTATGCAGGCTGAAAGAAAACAGCTGCTCCTCTTTCTGCCAGCATCAGACGGGGGAGGAGGAGGAGGAGGAGGAAGGGCTGATACTGACTGAAGGCTTTCATTCTTTCTAAACTTCACCCAGTATTTTTGATGTCAGGAGTATGAATTATTTCGATATGTCAGACTTGTTTACAGCGAGATATTATTAAGATTATACAGTGCAAGGGCGTCACTTTATGTTGAAAGGTGGTGGGGACATAAGGGCCCACTTAGCTCGAGATTTTTTAACACTATTTTGTAGAAATAGGCCTATTCAATGCTGAAATTGGCTACATTAGTGGGGGCATCATCCCACAGAACATTTTGAGCATTAAACACTTCATGTCCTGCATTCTGGAAAATTGTTCAGCACCAATTTATGTTGGAAATGTTTTTATTTAAAGCGACATTTATAAATAAAAAAATAGGAAAACGGAATATTACACATAATCAGTTTCTTTTTTGGGACAACGCACATTTGTTTCTTCTATAGTTACATTGCATATATATTATACTTATTGTGCAAATAAACCTTTAATTTGTTCTTGTTGCAAGCTATTTTTCAGAACATATTTAACAAAGGTTTTCAAAAAGTGTCCTTAGTGTCCTCAGTGTAAATGACACATGATAACTTGACGTAAGCGTTAATGTTTTTCGGAGTGGCAGTCGTTCAGTCTGTGGGTACTTGGCTTGGGAAACAGACAGTCGCTGGTTCGAGTCCAGCACAGAGCAGTGTGGACTGGTAGCTGGACAGCTGCCAGCTCACGTCCTGAACTACCTGCTTGGAGCCCTCTCCCTCTAACATCTTTGCATGTGTATAGATTCTGTATGTATGTATAAAAGTGAGAAAATGTAATTCTTCCTAGCAGGATTAATGAAGTATGGGTTATTTTTTTCTAGAAACATTTAGTTTTAATAAAATATTAAATTCAAATCTTAAAAAATCAAATTATATATTTTAAAAAGGGCAATAATTTAGTCATGAAAAAGAACAAAGAAGGAGTATCAATAAGTGTGTATCAATAAGATCCTAATGATACCCATCCCAAAAAGATATAGGTGACTTCCAGTTAAGAGACCGTCTCTCTCGGGAGGAGGAGGAGGAGGAGGAGGAGGAGGAGGAGGAGGAGGAGGAGGAGGAGGAGATTGTCACACGATTTTCGATGTACAAGAATATTTGTTGGTTTGCATCTCTAAAACTCTGTGTTCTTGTTCTGATTCATTTACTTTATTATTTATAAAGATTAAACATGACAGTTAACTTTATTTGTGTTGTCATTTGATAACCTCAATCTGTAGACACAAGTAGGGAAGTGCTCTCCTGAATATATTTCTCGGCCCTGACATGAAAATTTGACAATGAATCCCGGCAGTGGTACTTTTTATCTTCTATTTTGTAGTACATTTGTTTTGAATTGGTCTTTTCCAAAAGCTAAACTTTTTCTTTTTTTCTTTTTTTTTATTTTTTAAATAGGCTGCTATAAATGTCTGTCTCATCTACATTTCCTCGTTTTAAAATCTGGCCCATGTAAATTTGAGAGTTTACCACCTTATTATTTATGTACAGTACAGTATGTGCCCTTTGACATCCATGGTTTTACTCGTCACTACATGGTAAGCAATGAAAATATATGCAAACAGGAAACTACTAAAATATTCATGGCAAGAACAGGTTTTTAAAGAGGCTAAAACTTTCTGTCATTATGTTCTTGATTGAAGCATGTTCATCCTGTTTAATTAAATCCACAGTAAACAGAAACAACAAACAGGCAGCGAGCCACCTTTTAAAACACAGACACATTTTATGATTTAAAAACCAGACAGGGTTGTGTTAAAATTGTTACATGTAAAGAAACAACGTTGGTAGACAAAATTCAAAAAATATAAAACAAATGAAAAGTGAAACAAGCAAATCGAACAAAATGTTTTGTCAGCTTCCAAACATTTCTCCACGGTCTCCATTGACAATATTCCCATTTGACATCAATACTGTTGATAAATGAATACGAAGCATTAATAGGTGACATTTTCAATACGTCTAAATGAGTGTACAGGTGTGCGTGTTCACAAACGCATGCAGGTGTTCACAGATTAACTGGCAAAATGATTCATGAATTTAAAAAAAAAAAAAAATCTCTCTTTTGTGTGTAGACCTGCGGGTATATGCTTTACAAACCAAGGTTGCGTGTGTGTGTGGAGTGAGGGGGTTCTGCAATCTGATTGGTTGGTTAATCTGTGTTCAAAGCTAGCTACTTTTTTTTTTTTTTTTTTTTTTTTTTTAAATCTACTGTTTGGTTAAATTGACATGACAAAGATACAAAAACAACAAAGCAACAGAACATGTGAGTAGAGAAAGTGTCTAGTTGTAGACCAACTTGTCCACACAGGACACACCTACACCTACATACCACAGAGCCATGCCTTCCCCTCGGCTCCCCCCCCACCCTCACCCCACCATGCATAACATATACTTTGCACTAACACAGAGGTCAGACAAAATCCTGTACACAACACCGTAATCTCTAGAACAATGCATGCTCTCATGTTTTCACGTGCCCAAACAACAGAGATATATATTTTTGCAGATTTGTTATCTGGTGACTAACTAGCGTAGGCGAAAAGAAAAACAGGCGCTTGATTCAAATGTTAAGATAATCACACTGCGAAGTTCAGCTAGGTCAGTGGTTCCCGAGCTTTTAGTCTGTGTCTCAGGTTGCATGTGTACCTGCGACACCCACTCCCATTTCTCAAAAGTAAATCCGGTCATTCACAACAAACAAGGTTAAGAGTCTGCAGGGTTAGCAGATATAATTTTAACTTTGTCAGTGGTGTGTTAGCATGTTCAGATTTTATTTATCAGTCCTTAGCACAAAATCCAGCTGAGGCCCATGAGAATATCATTTGTTTTGCAGGTATTTGGTCATAAACCTGTACAAACCTTCATAGCACACAATAGTTGTTGAGATATTTCAGTCTGGACTTAAGCGGTAAACCGACAGACATTCCTAAAGCCACGCTGCCTACTGTGAGGCTCCTGTGAGGGGACAGCTGTGCTTTGAGCTAAATGCTAACATGCAGATGTGTAGTAGGTATAATTTTTACCATGTTCACTATTCTTATTTGGCCACTTAGCACTAAAAGCAAAGTGCGGCTGAGACTGATGGGGAAGTCTCTAGTTTTGCAAATATATTTCATTTTTTATTTAAAATTTTAATTTTGACCTCATGGTGGCGCTACATGAAAAGTCAGAGGATCTCCAAAGTCATTAGAGCTCATCCTCAGGAGAACATGAATGTCTGAACAAAATTTCATGGCAATTGTTGTCGAGATATTTCAGTTTGGAGCAAAGTGATGGACCGACTGACGCCGCCATCCTAGCGTGGCTATTAAAAAGATACTATTAGAGGAAAGACAGAAAAACATGCAGATATCTCTAGCAGAAATATGTCGGTGTAACATATAGAAGGTTTTGTCTCGCTTTCCTATCTTGTGGAAACTATTTTGTGACTCACTCTCCGATTAGGAACCACTGAACTGTGCAGCCAAGATGAAACTGGGTTCACAGAGGTGACAGGTACCGCAAGTGCTTTAAAGGTTGATCGTCTAAAAAATAATCATTAGAGACGGTTTCAGCACGCAACTCAAGAGAAAATTAGAAGCTAAATGATGGCGAGTTTGTAGTCAAATCGGTTTCCGATGAGAAGAGCACTGCTGGAGTTTTACTAAGATATAAGCAGAGGAAGGAAACTGGTCTTCCTGCTTCCCTCCCATTTGGTAGTGCTGTAAACACAGTGCCAACCACCACCGGTGTTTACAGCAGATTCGGACACAATTTTGAACCTCCAGGAGTGTAAGGGATTGTGGGTGGATTTAGCTCAAAAGCAATGGCACTAAGAAAGCAGCTGGTAATTATTTTCAGTTTGTCGGTATGTATCATAACATTTAAAATAACACAGGGGATAGTGGATTTGTTTGGCTTGCCCCTCACTGAAACACCACAATTTGAAAAACAAGCTAAAGACCGCATTATTCGTTATACCTCAGGTCAGTGCCTCCTGGCTTTTTAAAGGTATGAGAGGCACCTTATGATAAGAGGGAAGAACAACTGTGCACAACACAGGTCAAAGGCACAACACTGGACACAGACGAAGGGGAAACGACACTCAAGGTGCTTTGCAAAGGCCCAGAGAACAACAAGGGAGAAAACGTTCCCCTCGGTGAAATGTTTTGGGCATTTTTAGCAGCACGCAGTCTGCTCACGACTCAGAGTAGCAGAATAAAACTGCACAACACACAGTCGAGAGGGAAGAAAAAAACCCAACAACAATGAAGGAGTCACATCAATGATTGAGCTCTGTGGCCCCACTGAACACGTTCATGGATCATGACAACAACAAGGTAGCCTTTTTTTCTCCTCGCATTCTTTTAGTTCATGCTTGATATAACATAACTGCATCAAATATGTCCTTTGTACAAAGAATTGTGTATCAAAGTGATCAATGCCAGCTTTTAGGGCCAGTGATTAAAATGAGTTCAGTCTGCACAACAACCAGATGTTTCAATTCTCCATCCGATATGTGGAAACCTGCTCCAATTTTGCATTAAGTTGCTCATATACCTGGGCTGCATTTACACCAGTTAACAACATTATATTCACATTTGTCAACATTGTACTCTTTTAGGGTGTAGTGGTGAAACTACGGTTGTGTGCTGTGTTTTAAGTTTTTTACCAAGCAAACATGGCAAAAAAACAAATGTTACTTCTTTGTTAAATATAATTGTAAGTTGAATATCTTCAAGGATTTTGACTGTTGCCGTCATGACATGTTGTCACCACGGGCTCTAGGAGCTTGCTTTTGGAATTAAACTATTTTTTTTTTTGACATTTTAAAGATTAAACAACATTGATTAATTGTAAAACAATCAATAGGTGCAGCACTGTGGTTTGGTGACTGCGAGGGCCGCAACTAACGATGATTGCCAATTGCTTTCTCAAGTAACCAATAGTTTAGTCTACAAAACATCACATTTTCCCAGAGTCCATGGAAACATCTGCAAATCTCTTGTTTTATAAGATCCAGAACCAAAGATAATAAAACAAAAAAGCAAAAAACACTTGAAAGCTTGAAAGCAAACACAGTTGCAGATACATTTTCTGTTAACTGACTAATAGGTTGCAGCCCTGCAGTTTTCAAAATAGAAGCCAATTCAGTTTTACCTGCAAAAAATGTCATTAAACTATCTTGCACATCACTTATGAAACATTTCAAAACACATACGAGTATATTTAGCCTGATAATTATTGTGTGTGCAGCGTGGGTCTGAACCAGGCTCGTATATCTGCTGCTCCTATGTTGTTACAAGGCATTAAAACGGCGCTATCACATAGCAACTTAATGTCAAGCTGGTACCTATCTGCTGGAAATGAAATGTCACATAACATCTGAAATGCAGGCTTCACTACGAAGCTCAGAAAACTGAAGACACAGCATCTGGCAGGTTCACTTACAGTATATAAATTTTTGTGATAATGTAGGCTCAGGAGGAGTACAATTCAGCTCGCGCCACAGTTGCTACAAGTGCTGCAGAACGTAAGACAACACAGTCATTTGAGTTGAGGACTGGCGACAGAGGCAGCTGCGAAGTGAATGAATATTGGCGTGAGAGTAGCACAAGGCTGGGGTGAGAGCAGTGCTTCAGGGTTTTGAGGCAGCATACGAATTTGCCACAGTCCACTCGAGCCACGCCACGCTTGTGTGGACAAATGGCAATGACAGTAGTTTTCCTTATCCCTAATTACAATTTTAAGATATGCAAGAGATCAAAGTAGGATATCATAAGAGAAAACGTATTTTGAGGAACACGTGCAGCTGAAAAACTTGTGATATTTCAGTCACGGACAGAAAGCAGAGGCACTGCATACACATTACTCACATCCATGTTACCAGGTGGGAGACCTTCAGCAAACTGGTTATGAAAAAACTATATTTTCTCCGTCATTTAAATAGACTCACCCTCCAGAATATGTAAATATATGACAGCTATGATACAGAAAACAATAATTACACCATTTGCATTCCATTTTTCATATAATTTCATCATGTAGCCTATATAGATTTATATAGATTCCTCACATGCCTTGACAAATTGTACACAGGTGTAGTTTAGTCTTTTTGAGTCATTTGTTTTGTTTTTGCGCTGCAATATCCCTAATTTTCTCCCTGGTAGGACAGACCGAGCTAAAAAAAACAACAAAAAACAAAAACAGGAGATTTTCCAGCGGCAGAAAGAGAAAGCGTCTGCTCGATGAACGTTTCTCACTCGTTTAAGGTGTTTCTAAAGACTCGAGAGTTGAGGAAATGCCGCACCCGGCTGGCTCAAAAAGAGCGATCGGACTCCGCTTCACGCTGCCTGCAACTTCTCCCTCCACCTGCTGGCTCGGCTTGTTGTGCCGCGAGCAGCCTCAGATATCAGCCGAGGAGTCTGGGGATGCAGAGAGGGAGGCGGCGGGCTCTCGGGTAAAGAGAGAGGCTCAGTCAGTGGAGTTTATTCCTTTATGTCCTTTGAGAGTCCTGAGGAGGGTTCTGCTAAGTCGACAGAGCCAAATGGATAAGAGAGAGGAAGTATCCTGTCCGTTTATAGCGTTGAAAATAACGATGAACATGATGATAATGAGTTACAGTAGCTCTGTGCTGGGAGTCCATCCTCTGACAATAATAAGGGGGCTACAATCAGCACCGTAGCCCGCACCGCAGTGACACTGACCATCAAAAAGCTGCAATGAGGAAAACCACTCACTTGTATTCCCCTTTAAACTCCCCATGAGGTGTTCCACAGCCCGCGATAAAGGAGAAGGGGGCCGTCGGGGAGCCCCCGCTGTGGAAAGGCACGCCAGAGGAGGAGGGGTGGCGTAGGTGATGGCAGAAAGGCGGAGGGGGTAAACTCATGGATTTTTGATGACAACTGGAGAAAATGTTTGTGTTATTGTTTTGTTTTTGTTGATTAAGTGTTATTTAGCTCAGGATCTGGGTCTCTTCACATCCGGGAGCCTCGCTCCTGGAGGATCTGCGAGAACAGAAGGGAAAATATAATCAGAGGAAAACCTCAAACTGAAACAGACTTATTTCTGTTTTCCCATTTTTATGAAGGTAATTAAAGAACAACGCTGGTGTGACCAAGTAATCGTTTCATTAATTGATTTTTTTACAGGAATGTCTTTTTGTCGGTGAGAAATTGTTCGTTTCAGCCTTACTTGTGATATTCTATATTTTTCTTATTGAACCAACAATGTGTTCGTTTGTGTCTCAATAAGTAGATTTCCTTTTCTTGTCAGCGACATTTTTTCAAAGACTTATTAAAAATGGCGCACAAACATATTAAAAAAAAAAAAAAAAAAAAGGAGGTGCAGTAATTTCCTAAAACAGCTGTTGACTAGTTTTTAACCAAAAGTTACTCAGACAGGAGTAAATTGATTATTTTCAGCGGTGGACTAATAGACATGTGGTGCTCTAGTTCAGTGGTTCTCAAACTTTTTCACATCAAGGACCCCTAAACTGACACATTTTATACCCCCATTTGATAAAAAAATTTTCCCAAGGTCCCTCATCTGGTTGCATTTTTGCTTTTTGCTTTTTTATGACAGAAAGTGTATGAAACCTATGACCAAAATAGTCATACATTCTGTCTTTGTGTTACTTACAGATAGAATTATAGTGAAAATCAACTGTTCCCCTTTTTGCTGGGGACCCTCTGAAACCCTCTCAAGGACCCCTGGGGGGCCCCGGTCTCCACTTTGAGAACCAATGCTCTAGTTCAGTGGTCCTTTTTAGCCTATGATCACTTAAAATAAAGCAATGTCTGCTTGCAAACTCTTGTCGCATTTTGCAAATATCAATGAAGATCGTTACATCTGATAATTCTAAAGAGTTGAAACTAACCAGTATTATAAAAGAAAAATAATTTTGTATATCAGGCTTTCAATACACAAACAATACTTGTAGGTGGTTGGTTTTGGTCTTCACGGTACTTGTAGACAAAAAGACAAATACAGAATAGCGGCACTTAAGTGACTCAGCAGATTTGCTCACCTTGGCCTTCTCGGTGGGCTCGATGACGATGCCGTTGGTGGAGTTGTTGAGTTCCCGGGAAACTACACATAGAAACTCGGCCTGGTCCTCGTTGCCGTAGTTGTAAGAGGAGCCGATACTTATAAGCTAAGGGCAGAGAGAATTTTCTTTAAGTTCTGTGAACTAAAATCTACATTGTGGGGCAATACTACTATTTCTAAAGTTTTCTCTTTCTTGGTTACAGCTTCTTAAATGTGATGATTTTCTGCTTTTCAGTCAGCCATAAAACCTTAAAACCACTTATACAATGACACAAAACTAGAAAAGCCACAAAAATGAAAAATAGAGGATGTCAACATTTCATACTAAAATATAATGCTGACAAATGTAATGAATGAATGAATGTTATAACTGTAAATGCAGCCTTGTTATATGAGTAACTTGATGCAAAGTCTGAGACATAGCTCCACATATCAGAAGGGGAACATTTAAAAACATTTAGTTGTTGCCCATCATGCAGACTGCAATGATGTTATATCAGCATGAAACAGTGAATTCACTGGCTCCGGCTTCTTTTGTGGTTAGTGTTAACAGTCTGATAATAAATTAAATGTGTTTTTGGTTTTGGACTGCTGGTTGCACAAAAGAAGCAATTTGAAGATATCATCTCCAGAGCCAAAAGGTAACATTGGATTGTTGTGACATTACATAATTTCACACAAAACAAAAGGCAGATAATTCAGGAATTAAAATTATCATTAGCAGCAGCCTTAAATATGTTCTGACACGCAATGCCAACTAGCAGTACTATTTTCAAACTGCAGTTTTGAAACAACTGAAGCATAAACTCAAACATGACGAGAGAAAAAAGACCCTGCATTTTCTGCACCTGCTCAAACTTCCAACCGTCCGACATGGTTGAGACCATCTGTGTGAGCTCCTCCTCTTGGCACTGTAGTACTCGATACACATGCTTCACAGGGCCCTGAGGGACATGACAATAGCAAACACACACAAAAGAACATCAATAATCTGCACACAAACACAAATAAAAAGATAATTTTGGTTATATTTGTACTAGAAGAAAGTCTGGAACACAGATTTAGCCGTCAATTCTATTCTCAGTCCTCTGACCTGCTCCCCTTGTTTTGTTTCTGTACCTGAGACGTCCGGTTTTCGTTATCTCGTATCCTCTCTTTAACCAGCCTCACCAGTGATGCGATGTTGTAGAACTCGGCTTCCTCAAGAACACCTGACGTGGAAAAATAGATCATTAGACCTCATTGTTTGAGCTCTACTAGGGCTGAACGATTTGGGGGAAAAAAATCTAAATCGCGATTTTTCTGCCAGATATTGCGATTACGATTCGATTTTGTTTTTTTAAAGTTTTGCTGAAGTTCAATATTCACTGCCAGTCTATTTTTGAGTGAAGCCACGTCAAGCAGCACAGAGCAGATGAACCAGGCAGGAAGTCAGACACAGAACGGCAGAGGATTCGGTCCATTTTCAAATTAAAACACCTTTTGCAGCCTCCCGATCGTACATCAACAGTAAACACAGTTAAAACAGTCCTAAAGCAGACACAATTTAACTACGTAGCCCACTTAACAATAGTAGAAGCACAAAAATCAAGGACAACTGAACAAATGAGCAAAATCTAAACAAGTCAGCAAAATCAGACAGGCAAAACGCTCTTATTCTGAAATGGTCCATGTGGATATGTAACGTTAGCCTGCAGAGAGCGGAGCGGGCTCACAGAGGGCTGGAGCTCACAAAATGACAAATTAACAACGTGCAGGCTAAACGCTCAGCTGCTGAAACACTTCAGTGTGAGTTGACGCCAAACAAAACCGCCGCCTGTTTCAGTTCGGCTGGCACCATAAACATGCTTCCCTCTAGTTTCGTTTGATGTTGTGGGTGATGGGGCAGTGGATAAGACACGAGCCTCTGGTGTGAGAGACCCGGGTTCGAATCCACTGTGACACATCCACCCATGTGTCCCTGAGCAAGACACTTAACCCCTCGTTGCTCGAGAGGCGTGCGACCTCTGACGTATATAGCATTTGTAAGTCGCTTTGGATAAAAGCTAAATGAGTAAATGTTGTAAATTGTACACGCCCCGGTCCCACTCGGATTGGTGAGTAGGAGTGTAACAGGAGGCGCATGGCGCTTGTGATTGGCTTGTACGTTCTTTCAAAACGCAATTTCGATTTGAAAACGATTAATCGTTCAGCCCTAATCTCTACACACTGCAAACCAGCAAAATCTAACAGCAGGGATCAAAACATTTTACCTTCCTCAGCCAGATTTTTATCCATGATCAGTTTTCCGTGCCGAAGGTAATTCAGGATGGGGCCGAAGTATGTGGGGTCCCTGTCGATCAGGTAGGCTCCTGTCTCGTCCTGTGGGAACACACCAAGAGTTGACAGCAGTGAGGAGGATTGGTTTGTCCTCAACTGTTGGACCGCGGTGACAAAATGTTGAGTTGGATAATATCCAAAAAAGAATGATGGACAAGAGAAGCAAAAGTTCGTTACCACCTTTTCAATATCAATAATTATCACGATAAGTATTAAATCGTTATTTCTTTCGAGTTTAAAGGTTGATTTTTGCTCCTGAGTGAAAGTTGAAGAAACCAGATGGTTAATTGTGGTTTAAACTTTTCTTTATGGTCACTTGAGGTAGAACATTCAAAACAATTATGATAAAATCTTCGTCAAATATGCACGAGTAAAAAAAGTCCTTTTTCCTCAACAAAATAAACATCTTAATAAAAAATTAAGTCCCAATTCATGCATGATTCAAGTGAATAAAATTAAACATTTATTGGATATTTATTATATTGTTATTGATTGTTATTGTCCAGCCCTACACAGGCCATTACAACCAGCTGAGGTTAGTTTAAGTTAGTAAGTTAACTTTTAGCTCAATGCGTGATGTGAGGACTTCAGAATGAGGGAACGTATCATGGTTTGTCTGTCTAACTTACTAAAAGCTTGTAGCCTGAAGCTCTCTGTGTTACCTACTCCCGTAAAAACACTACATGTTGTTCTGCTGCTGTATGCGTCGTGCGTCTGCAGACTCTATTTGCCCATTGCACATGATAACACGTTACACAGTTTAGTCTCCCAAACAACATATTTTGTTTGTTTAAACACCAGCAGTCATCAAACTAGTGCAAACTAGAAGTGCAGCAAACTCCTACGAGACTCATTTTAATATCATTTGTATTTATGTTAATTCTTTATTGGGTCCCTCATATGCTTTATAACTTTAACATCTTTAATCTGTTAATGCACATTTTATACGGTTTATATTTACTCATTCGGCAGATGCTTTTACACAAAGCAACTTACATTTAAAGAACAACATACTAAGCATCAACAAAGTAAGAGATCTATGAGTAACAATAGATCCTAGTAAGAGCTATTAGTGCGTACGGCATCAATGGGATAAATACCCAGAGGAAGTAGAAAGTAGTGTTGTAGTACTCGAGACCACTGTTTGATGGTCTTGGTCTCGTTCTTGGACTCGACCGCATTTGTAATCAGTCTTGCCTCGGTCTCGGACATTGAGGACTCTTTTATTTCAAGACCAGTCAAGACCATAACTTTGGGAATATCAAGTAATATAAATTTTTTTCCCAGGTCAAAAAAGGAAACCCAGTACAGCGCAGGCGTGTGCTTCAGTGAACTAAAATCTTACAATATGCTGCTTATTTAACTAATGTCTGCAGTCTGTAGATGATGATGAATCAAATTCATTACACCTGTTGATGGGGGCCCCATACCACACGAAAACCTTAGTAGTTAGGGGTCACCAAGTATTCTAGAGCAAAACTGCCAGCAAGTCAGACACACAACAGCCGACCATCATGAAACCAGACCCACACAATGCTGAACCAGAACCAAAGACGCCATCCTAAAATACAGGCTGCACCATCATCTCTAATTCTTATCAAAGAATCAACTTACTCTTTTATTAACAAATATCTCCTTTCCTCTTGCTCATGTTCACTGTGAATGTTGTAATCTGCGTCCAGTAAAGCAGCAGTCGTTCACTGTTGTTGGGGAATTTTGGGAATTTTTGGGAATTCCAGAGTAAAATAAATGCCATGTTTAATGTGAAAGGACTCAAAAGACTTCAAATTAAATAATAAACTCTATATTGATGTAAAAATGTATCTCTACAATAACTAATAACCAATTTCACCGCTCATGCCTAAGCACCAGTGTTAAGTGACAATTACATAAAATATGAAATTATTATACATTATTATAATAATAATGAAATGAAAGGGTGGGCTCTCAGCTAGCTAACAACAGATAGCTCATTTTAAGTAAAAGAAATGCTAATTATGAAACTCTGAAGGTAGGAAAGTTAAGTGTATTAAAGCAGCTGGATAGCTAACTACTGACATTAACCTGCAGCGTCTCCATAGCGTGTGGCGCACCGGACTGGAGCAGCCGCCGCTGCAGACGGACAAGACGTTCAACTAGCGTCAATGTTAGGAAAAGGTCCAGTCCATTTTAGGGGTGTCTGAAATCATATTTCAAGATTCTTAAAATATAAGGCATGAGTATTGTAATATTTACAATAACAGCTAAGAAAAACCTGAACTGTTGTTTTTGCCACTTTTGGTGGGGTCCAAGTCCAACCATGGACTGGACTTTATTAGCTCATCTGCTTATATTCAAAACTTTCTGCACATTCAGAATCTCTCCCACGTATCAGAGTTATCTGACAGGTAAAGAAAAAAAAGTCTTAATATTACAAGACTAACGTAATTAGCCTATTTAAAAAGAATTCATAATATTTTACTGCATGCCCTGTACTGCACTGATTCGCTGGAAGTATCCCCTCGACCGTCTGACAGACACAGAACTGGGGGAGATGAAAACAAAACTAACAAACACCAGCTGTGATCGGGCAGAAACCACAAAACCACACACTTCAGCACCTCTGATAAAGTCCCGCTTACATTCCCAACAGAGCAAGTCAGGGCTTCAGTTTTTAACGTTACATTTTTATAGTCTACTGAAAATATATGTGCGCTTTGGCACAAACTGTCTACGACTCGCAGCGCGAGGTGGGTCCACGTCACTCGCTGGTGCCGCATCAAGCGCTGGACGAAGTTGCTTTCAGGGCAAGTCCGACAGCAGAATATCCCTCTTGTAAATGTGTAACCACTGCGATAACAAGATGTTCACGGTGTATTCCTCAGAGAAGTAAACACTTTCCCACGGTAATACCAAGAAAGAGAGCGTCCAATTCTCAGAGTTTACACAGTAAACGCCATGTGGGTAAAATTTACATAAACAATACAGATAATACTCTGACTTCCCTTTGCCGTGAAGGCAGCACGGAGCTGTCTTCATCTCGTCCAGTTGCAGTGGACTAAACTGGCAGGTTTTAATGTGACAGACCAATTTTTTTTCGCAAGTAGTTTAAAGTTTAAACACTTGTGAATCTTTGGTGTAAACTCGCCTTAGAATTTCCAAATAAACAAACGCCCCCCAAAAGCAGCTCAGCGCCCTCAGAACGCCCGAGAGAAACGAGGAACACTGAGTTAGGTGGAGAGATACTCATATACTGAAGTAAATGAATCCTTTTTACATTCAACTCTATATGTAATTCATTAATTTGATTGCTGGTCACTGGGTTTGGAGATACATTTTTAACAGAGCACCTGTATTACAAAAGTTAGAACGATCCTAAAAGTGCAGGAAATGAATTAATATTTAAAACATGATGCGTCTGGTGTGCACTATGGCCGTTATATAACACAACACTGTGTGATGCATCTGGTCTGTGCTGCATTTTATCCTTTAACGGTTCCTGTGATGTTCGAGTGTCTCTCTCTCTCTCTCCCCAATCATTTTGTCTAATAAAAAAATGTTTAAAAAAAAGACTGCTATGTTATGGATCAATTGGCCAATGATTAGGACTTTGTATATGTCCACGTGTGTCTGCCGATCACTATAATGTATATTTGGTGTGAAAAGGGTGATAGATATGTTGTGGAGTGTCCGGCCGTTTACTGGTGCAGAGGAGTTTAAATAATTGCTGCCAGAGTGCCCACATTAGTAGACCTGAGGTCATTATCAGCTCTTTCTGTCCAGAAACTGTCAATTGGAGAAGAAAATGCTACTGAGAAAAATGCCACACGGTAGTTTTCAATTAAGCTGATTTATTATAGAAAAGCAACTGTGGTCCCTTCCAGGAGTCTCTTCTCTGCTTATTCCCTCCATTTTCCCTCTTGTGCACAGCTTCTGGAGGCTGGAATACAAAATACTGATGACACGGGCCCTGAATAGAAAACATTAAAAGGCTGCTTCAGTTTTTCACTTTTCATCGTTAGACTAGTTTTTCCAGCAAAATATTTCCTCCAAGCCTAGTGCATATAATTTGTCTTCATAAAGAGGGGCTTGCCTTTAAAGAGGCCTCGTTATTTTTATCTTTTAAAGAAAAATCTCTCTGTGCAAGCAATCCTACTATTTGCAGTGTTTCTTCTATATGCATTCAGCAGCGGCGCACGACCGCCACTACTAAAAATTTCCCACGATCATTAAACTATGCGCTACAAATGTTTTCACTCGCGCACTGCGCGAGCACGGCAGCACTAGTGCTCAGCTCGCTTCCTCTCCTCGTTACATACGTGACAGATGGTGTTATAAGAGCAGCGTAACTCTGAATCGGGAGGTGCGTAGCGAGTGTTTGATTGTCTGAGCGGCAGAAAGTGACGGTGAACGCGAGCGGAGGAAAATATTCTGGCAGTAAATGTACGGTGTCTGTTACAGTGTGTTAGCTTCTCAAGACCAAGAAAAGTCTGTTATTTCCAGCAGTTTCTGTTGAGAACATCAGGTACAAACTTAGACTAAACTGACGTAGCCTGCAGCTCTGTCCTGTACAGGCTGATTAAATAATTTTTTAGTTTTCAGCCTGAAAAAGTGGTTTTGGATATATTAATGTCTCAGATAAATGTCAGAAGCTGTAAAATTGCTTGCTTGCTTGCAATAACTGCCTCAAGCCTGCGACCCATCGACATCACCAAACTGTTGCATTCTTCATTTGTGATGTTATTCCAGGCTTTTATCGCAGTTTCTTTTAGTTCTTGTTTGTTTCGGGGTGTTTCTCCCTTCAGCCTCCTCTTAAGGAGGTGAAATGCAGTTCTGTTGGGTTAAGGTCAGGTGAATGACTTGTTTTGTTGGCTGTGAGCTTTGGATCATTGTCCTGCTGCATGATAAACTTCCTCCTGATTAGTTTCAGTGCATTTGTCCATAATCTGGCAGACAAAATGTTTCTGTCCACTTCTGAATTCATTCTGCTGTGACCACCATCATCATTAGCCTGTTCCAGAAGCAGCCATGCACGCCCAAGCCATGACATTACTACCTCCACCATGCTTCACAGATGAGCTTGTATGCTTCGGATCATAAACAGTTCCTTTCTTTCTCCACTCTTTGGCCTTTCCATCACTTTGGTACAGATTAATCTTGGTCTCAGTCCATCAGATTGTGCTCTCATCTCTGGACTTCTTTGCAAATTTCACTCTGGCCTTCCGATTCTTCCTGCTGATGAGTGGTTTGCATCTTGTGGTGTGGTTTCTGCTCTGAGTCTCCTTCCAACAGTGGATTGTGATACCTTCACCCTGCACTGTCAAAGTCATTGCTGAGGTCACTTCCTGATGTTTTGAGGGTTTTCGTCACAGCTCTCACCATCATCTCACCACATCAACTACTGTCGTTTTCCTTGGCCGACCTGTTGGACGTCTGTTGCTCAGTACACCAGTAGTTTCTTTCTTTTTCCAGCACATTCCACATTGTTGTGCTTGCTATGCTCAATGTTAAGGTCGATTTTTCCTACTTTTCTCAGCTTGACAGTGGCTTGCTTTTTTCCCCATAGACAGCTCTCTGGTCTTCATGTTGGTTTATCCTCTTTAACAGGAAATGCAGTATTTACAGGTTTGAACCAAGGATGAAAACTTGGACTAGTCATGCAGAGCTATTTAATGTTTGGACAATCAACCTAAAAGGCAACACCTGGGCAACAAGAAACATCGTCAGTCACATGTTCCTTTACTTTTGCTCACTTGAAATATAGGTGGGTTCAAAGAAAGGGTGGTATGTCCTGAGTTGTTTCACATATCTAGATGTGAATACCACGAAATGAGAGCTGACATTCTGAACTCTTTTGATCTTAAACCCAAAAAAAAAACCAAAGGAATTTGCCTTACTGTTCCAATACTTTTGGAGTGGACTGTATATATTCTTTGAGAAATAATGTTAATGCAACAGTATCAATTAAAACTGTGCTACATTACAGACAAACACCAAACCGTAATAATGAGCCTTTAAAATAAACTTTTACAAGTGGCCTGCTAACGACAAGCGGTGATGATTCTGAATGTGTCAGTCCAACCAGTTCATTTATTTTAACGCAGTGTAACATCACACAAGTCTCAATGTTCAAAACACGACTTCCAAAGAACAAATTCTCGCAGACTGATTCAAGATGGATGATGTATAACGTTTCTAACAAATTAACTTGCTACAAACTCTCCTGCTTGACGCCTCTCCTCCGCCTGAACCTGCAGCATCCCTGAAACTAAAGTCCTGGTCGGACTCACTGTAAATCACCTTAGTACTTTATTCCCTGTCGTCAAACTGGTCTGTGCTCAGTCCCAGTTCCTTTGCCCTCTTACTCGGCTTAGACTCTGGCACTGTTCCCCAACAGCATCCCCTGCTGGGTCCCTCGCCCTCTTGTGTCCACAGCTCTGGTGCTAGTGGCGTAAACAAACACCAACATTTCCCTGGTACACCCAGCCATGCGATGAGCTGCCCTGGAGGTTGTCGCTTTGGTTTTTTAAGGTAAAAGACGGTTGTTTATTATAGTAAAAAGAGAAACTGTAGCAACATGAGTTTGAAGACTTCTTAAAACACGTCCAACTACATGCTCTGACTCAGGACAGGTTGTAAGAGATAAGTCAGACGCAGCCACAGCAGGTCAAGTCAGTAAAACATTTAAATGTATGTCCTGATGAAAAAAATAACGGGAAGATTCAACCTACTTTTTAATCATATCCAAACAGAAGTGCTTTTTATTATGAATGGAGCCAGCGTTTCTGATCAGCTTTCGTCTTGCATCACTGAATAAATTAAACAACATCTGCAGACAGACTGCCAAGATGATCCTGGGTCAGCTTCACAGAGCTGAGAGAGCCAAATTAACTGAGATTTATTGTTGATAACTCTCTGCTGCGATGTGTCGTCAATGTTTCATTGCTTTCTATAAAAAGGGAAAGCCGACGTTGTTTAATTAGACACTAAAGATATTCCCTTTCTCAGCTTCACAGCTTCATCCTCAGATATCACCAGAGGCTGTCCTCGGAGAATTATCATCCAACAATATAAATAACAACATCTTTATACCTCATTTAACATATCGATGAAAGTTTCCATGTCACCACCACATTTGGGCAGTATTTGCCAAACAGGCTGCAGGGATGAAGAGTGAGCAGAGTTACTGCTGCTCATCTGAAGGAAGCATCCTTGAACGAGAAACTGAATCTGTGCCAGCTCCACAGGTGATGCTCTCAGCCTGCACTCCATTCAAAAGGCAATCAAGAACCATTATATCCCCTTCAAACATGAGAATATATACTTTATGAAGACACTGAGACACACACGGTGTGTAAACCCCACATTAGGAAATAGAGACAACTTACGGCTGCCAACATTCAGATTTCCATTCCATATATTCAGATGGATATATATATATAGTGACTTTGTTGTAAACATTACCGTTGCTGTTCTAGAAACGTAGTTATAAAAAAAATAAAAATATTTATTCTAGTTAATGTAACATTAATCTTGATTGATTGACGACTCATGTGTTTATTGTTGTTGGAGAGCGGAGCAGAGCAGCAGAAGAGACAGCCTGAGAGCAGCAGAGCAGAGAAAAGGAGAACATGTTCTTGGAAGCTGATTAAGCTGCGTCATCTGACAAGTCTGTCGTCAGGAAAATAAATCAGTAGATCCCAGCAATCTTTATATTTTAGGTAACTTTAGTAAGAGATTTTTATATGTCGCTCTCATAATGAGTAAAATCAGTAAGAATGTGTCTATATAAAAATCTGAATGGAAAAAGTACTGATACACACTAAAACCATTTTACACCAAGTTTTATATTGAAAGCAAAAATGTAGTACTGTGCTTGTTTTGTTTGCCTAAACAAAATAATCACAGCCAACTACATCAAACATTTATATTAAAGATGTTAATGTTAAAAAGGTATGACCCCATTCACAATTTACATACTCTGAACAAAATTATAAATGCAACACGTTTGTTTTTGCCCCCATTCATCATGAGCTGAACTCAAAGATCTAAGACTTTCTATATGTACACAAAAGGCCTATTTCGCTCAAATATTGTTAACAAATCTGTCAAAATCTGTGTCCACCTCACAGGTGTGGCATATCAAGATGCTGATCAGGCAGCATGGGGATTGCACAGGTGTGCCTTAGGCTGGCCACAATAAAAGGCCTTAGGCTGGCCACAATAAAAGGCCTTAGGCTGGCCACAATAAAAGGCCACTCCAAAATATGCAGTTCCATCACACTTTGTTCTTTGTTTTTTGTTTTTCCAGAGCGTAAAGCTAAACACTGACGGAAACAGTAACGTTACCTGTACTGCCGTGTAAAATCAAAGTCACACAAACCGGAGTAAATTGTAAAGTCTCATAGACAAAGAGTTTATTTGTGAGGTTACGGCATTTATTTATTCCTACGAAAGGAAAAGAAAAAAAATAAGACCTTTGTAAACAAAATTTAATACTTTTAAGGCCTTATTTTTATAATAAGAAATCTAAGACTTAAATACTTTTAAGACCCCGTGGGTACCCTGTAATCATCACAGTAACTTATCAAAACAATTAGAATGGGAATGTTACTTTAATCTATGGTAAATTATGATGCCATCTGTCATTTTTATAGATGAAATTATGAATCAATTAATCTAATAGGAATCTATGGGCAGGGATAAAGATGAAGTTTAACCATCAGCAGGTTAAAGTACCGTAACATCTCAGAGCATTCGAGCAGAGCGGAAGACACTAAACTTTTTAACGATGATAATAAAGTAATTTGTCCGTTAAAGCGTCATCACTGTCTTACACATTCTACCAAAGTCTCTGCTGTCGAAAGCTGCATTCGGGTTTCTGCAGTCTCAGTGCGTGAAGCCAAATGTCTCGAAAATGTTGTTTTGACTCATGAAAAGAAGTCAAAGGAAGCTACATCGAGGATGAAACAGCAACAGAGTCTCTAAATGTCAGAGAGCAAAGCAGCTCTTGGGAGGAAAGACATCCCTGAGTCAATATTATAGTCGGCTCACCTTCACCTGGTGGCTAAGTGGCAACCGCATCAATCAGTTCTCTGATGTCGGCACCCTCTGCTCTGCGGCTTCCTCTCGCTGCCCTTCATCTCGTCCTCCCTTTCTCTGCCTCTCTTCCATCTCCTTCCAGATGTCAACAAGTTTGATCAGGCTGACATGGGAAAACTGCTGTTTGGCTGCCGCTCCTCGCCTCCCTGACAGATCCTCTACCATCTCTTCTTCTTCTTCTTCTTCTTCTGCTCCCCAGTCACTTGTGATTCCAAAACGCTTGATCTGCTACCCCCTCCTCCCCTCTCTCAAACCCCTCCTGGGGAGCTGGGAAGGGCTCTGGCATGTCATTGAGATGACATGACTCACACAGTCACACAGAGATAAGTTTGAGCTGTTCAAGGGCGACTCTATAGTCTGTTTCAAAACGCTCTGTTCAGATTTAATCCTCTCAGCGATTTCCGAGTGAGACAGCACGCAGAATGTGACAGCAGGCCTCATACCGAACCACGTTGAATTTTAAGATCGGTGCTATTTTTCCAATCGTATCTCCCAAAATGTTCAAGAGGCTCGAGTATTTTCTTGCTGTGACACAGATTTGTGCAGTGAGAGTGTGTTGGAGGGTGAAGAGGAGGAGGGTATCATGTAAATCAATACTGATTAAAGATAGAGAAGACCTCCATTTTGCACTCTGCCAGCCTACAGTCAGTTAAGTCTGCAGTAGCACCAGTTGGTGCGGTACACACAGATAATATGGATAGTAGATGGATAATATTCCATCCACTGCATGCTAAAAATTATTTTTAAACCCATTTCCCAGGTTGTAACTCTATTTACTAATAATATAATTAACAAATATGGTAGCCAGTAAATGTAAGACCTGCACAATGAGTAAAATCTGCGACGTGCGATAACATTGTTCAATATTGCGATGACGATACGACTTGCAAATAAGCAAATATTGAACTGTGCATATTAGCTGCCTGGTTGTTTTTAAATTCAGAACAACATTAGAAATTCATATTTTAAATATAACTATTTCTAGAGCAGCAACAGTAAAGTCACTGTATAAACTCAAGCTCAGTGAATGAAGTTTAGAAAGAATGAAAGAGTCACGCATCACTCAGCAGGCGCTTTCACACAGCCAATATGTCGGCTGCGCTGTATGAAAGATACGGGTCAATTTGATTAGCCTCTGAGATTTTAAACTTACGTGGCAAACAGTAAGACTACAGACAGATAGTTGTAACTTGTTGTAACAATACGCTGTTAGCCGAGCTAGCCCAGCGGCAGATTAAAATATCACTCTACAAGTTTACGCTTGTTAAACAGGTGTACTGATATAGTATTGGCATAGTCTTAATAAATACTACAAGGCCTGTGCGCATCTCTAATCACTAAAATTAGCACTTATTTATTGCGTTTCAAGCAGTCTTTTACGATGTGTTTATCGCACTGACAATGAAAATAGGGCACTACTTGAAGTGTCTAAGCACCAGTTTAAATATCCCTGCCGATACAACTGAATATTTAACTACAGGAGCTGGGGTTGTTGGGATTGATGGGAACTCTCAGCTGACTCAAACAATATGAAGAACAACCCAGGCTTCCAAGCTAACATCTCCCCTTCTGAGGCTACTGTTGGGGGCTTGCCATCATCACAGACGGGTCAGTTCAGTGCACAGCTTGCTCTGATATTAGAGCCATATTTAGGTCCATATACTCGAGGGAGGCTCCATATAGGGCTAAAACAATTAACTGAAATCTTATCGCAATATGGCCAAGTGGGGGTGCAATTGTTTTTACAAAAAGGTCAAATGTGTCACAACATACCATTATAAATGGAGCACTGAGGTGTTAGAGTGATACCCCAGGCTTACAAATCATATTCTCCAGTCTTAAGGGAACATGCTTTTTCTGGTACAGACCCAAGCAGAAATTACATCATCATCATTTTTATATTTTTTTCAGTAAAAACAAAACGCAAAAATGACCTCTCTCACCAATATCTGTCAAGATAATGATTTTTTTCACCTATAAATCGACACTACAGTCATAAAATGGCATAATACGGCAAAAACATTCAATGACAAATAAGCCAATATGGACATTTTGCAGAAAAGACGAGAGACCCCAACTGAAAAGGCAGTGCCGCTCTGTGGAGCAAACACAATGAGAAGAGTTCAGAAGCAACTGAGAACTGCATGCGTACAGGCCACATGATCTGCCAAACGAGCGCTCATTCAAAATCCAGCCACAGTCTGTGTAGGGCTGAAACAATTCTGAGCAACTCCAGTGCTAAAATAATGAAAAGCTGCATTCTGACAAGGCTTGTCATAATACGCTCATGTTTATTAGAGATAAAATGACAGCTCAGCTAGTGGACTTTATCTGAAACTCATCTGACAAGTTCAGTATTCTCACTCATGAGAGCAAAGCAGTGTCAAACTAAACATGCCTGATCACCTACATCAGAATTCCCCATGATGATGAGATCTGCAACCTCTTCTTTCAACTTGCTGATCTGGTGCACTGGGGCGGCCATCTGTGACATCGGGCTACAAAGCCTTGATCCGCAGGGCATCTCTCTGAAGACATGATACGCTCTCGGCTTGTTGAACACCGCTATGACTAGCCGACGCAGGGGAGCAGACACACTCCTCTGACTCATGTCAGAAGATTAATACAAGATCCTGCACATCTGTGACAGCTCTTAGGGAAAGCCGTCCAGCCTTGATCAAACTCTTTACGTTGACCGGAGATAAATTCAGATCTACCGTGGAGAAGGCCAGATGTCGGGTCACAGCGACCCTGCAGGCCTTGTCCCGGTTTGTTTAGAGGAAAGATGCCACAGCTGTCAGTGCCAATGCTGAGGTGGGTGTTGCACTGAGAAAACTGAGGTCTATGAGGCAAGCTGATGGTGTGAACACAAGATGCCTAAAGGAGGAATCTGAAAGTGTCCACACGTTCAAGGTCGTGAACGTGAAGGCAGAGGTTTTTCATAAACAATTTTTCCCTTCCCATGCCGACAACATTGAGCGAAGGCTAGATGACAAAATAATTTCCACTGCAACTGCACTAAATCCGTCAAACTGGCCATCTGATGAAGACGAGCGCAATCCTACATGGAGATGACAAACTTCTAACCATTCCCAAGACTCTCGCCAGTGAGGCCACAACTCATCCTCCTCAAGGCCATGGTGTCACAGGAGAGAATTTGAGCAAAATGCTCACCGGCGTCTCCCAATGTCAAGAGCCGAGGGTGACTGAGGATTCGGTGCCATGAACCAGCTTCTCACAGACAGCAGAAAAAGAATTAACGTCTCCACGCTGTTCATCTCTGTAAATGGACAAGGAGCTGCCTCCTTCCCTGCCCAGAGATTAAGACGCCACAAATGGCCCATAAACAGGAAAGCAGACAGACAAAGGAGACAGAAGTTAAAAAAGCAGACTGATCTTAATCTGAAAAGTAAAAGGCAGACTGCAGACTATTTATTTTTATGTTGACAGCATTTTGCATTCTAAGATTTCTATTAAATATTATAGTTTATAAATAAGTGTTTTGGCATGCCTCGCCGAGTTGGGTTTGATTCTGGCATGTTAAATAAGCATTTAACCTTTTGTTTTGTATTATTGAATGGACAAGGCATCGTAAGAGTTAAAATATCGAGCAACTTGATGAATTAAATGTTATTTAAAAGCGATTAAAATATTCCTGCAAATGTCAATTTAGGATCATGTTTTACAAACGTTTTTATCATGTGGAAGGTTAAAAGTGTCATTGAGCTTTTACAAACCGATGAATGTTGTTAAACGACCTTATGGGTATTTAAAGATCAGGGATCAGGGATATGGCTGGCTGACTGGACTAATTAAATGTTTTGTTTGTTTTTCCCTTTATTTGACAGTATGACCTACCTCTATATAGAGAAAGGAAACAGGAGTGAAATCATGCAGCAAATGTTCCCAGCCAGAATCAAACCAGAAATGTTCGCAACTTAAACCACAAAGAAGTTTTACACAAAATAGCACAAATAGCACAGTGGCTCAAATACAATGATACCGTTTATTAAAAGGACAAAACTACCTAAATGTTTCACCCAATTTACTAATATCTAAAAATTAAGATTGATGGCCATTTTGAGTTAAATGTGTTTACACTGCATGTGTTTGTTGTTACAGCTGTGTCTCATAATGCTCACCATGTCGAGATGGTAGATTCTAAAACTACTCCATTAACATCCAGCAAATCGCCTAACAAACCAGCAGCATTGTCTGTATCACTTTTTCCATCTATCTGACCAACAGCAGCCTCAGTATATCCATCAATAGCCCTCTTTCATGCTGCCCCAGATGCCAACCACAGTCTCCCATCCATGCAGGCAGTAAACAAGTACCAGACGCGACAGACACAACCAGACACTCACACCCCCAGTCCTCTCAGACATTGTCCTGTCAATATCTGCACTAAAATGTATTTAAAATGCACTTCTAATGTATTTCAAATGTGCTGTAGCACTTAAGAGATTATTATACAGGATACAGTTACACAATTAGAGGCTTCATCTCAAATCAAACACAAGAAATAACTTGGAAGACGCTTCAACTCAGTGTCCCAGATTTAAAATGATATTCACACACTGCAGAAATGCTTTAGATGTTTTTCCCTTCTAAAAAAAAAAGTACTGAGAGCCAAAAATGTACTTTAACTCTGTAAAGTGATACCATAAGCATCTTTCAAAAACACGCAGTCAAACACATACAGCATCACGCTGAAGAAGAGAGGGAGTGAAAGCGGAGATAAACAGCGGTAGTTTCTCAGCACCCCCGGTGCGTCAGAGAAAGGCACTCAAGTTAGAAATACCTGCAACTACAGAATGGACGGAGAGAGAGGGGACATGCCTGGGAAGGAGGAATTGCCCATTCTCCGCCTCGATGCACCTGTTTACTCTTCCTCTATCACGCCGTCACTTTCTCTTCTTTATGCCTTTAACCTCTTCTTTCTTTTCCATTCACTCTTCTTCTACTGTTCGTTCCCGTCTTCCCTCGCTCCAGTTTTATCCCTTTCTTACATGCGCGTCCATATCTCAGCTTCTGGCAGAGCTGTGTCAGCATGTGTGTGAAGCGTTTTGCAGGAGGGGGATGCTCCGTCTGTGACGGCGAGGAGAGCACGCTGGAGTGCAGAGGCGCTCCTAACCATGTCTTAGCATGGCCACTGAATAAACTCATGTTTTATGGATGCAGAGCCCTCCCCGTCCGGTCTCTCTTAAAGGGCCTGCACCCCGCTGCAACAGCCTTTGATCTGAGCGCTGTCATTATACGCATTAGATATTAATCATGTGCTCACATGTGTCTGTGGGAATACACTGTAGGTGCGTATCAGTAATTCAATATCATTATGAGGGCTTGACAACCCCCCCCCCCCCAATGCAGCTGAGGAAGCAATTCATCGAGGGATGAAAAGGAATCCAGGAAAAACAAGTGAATGCAGATGTTTCTCTGACACTTTCAGCACACAAACTAATGGTGGCAATGAATTATGAATCCCAGCGAGCAAAGTGTGGCACAGCAAACACCGATAGCATATCATGAGCAGTGCTGTGTATGCATGTGTGATGAAACACTGCAGACGCAGCTGATCTAAGAGTGTGTGTGTGTGTGTGCGTGCGCGCGTGCATGGGTGGGACCGCAACAAAAGGATATTGTCAAAGTAAATCCTGCACTCGCACCGGCAGTAATTCAATCCTGAGTTGAAGGCCATGAATTAATGAGACAGAGTGTGTGTGTGTTCAGGGTTAGACTGGGTGTATGTCACGCACACTATGACACCTGATAATAGGATCTCCGGGTTGGGGGCAGGTAAGGAAATGTTTGGGCGACACAAAAAAATATATATATATATATATATATATATATATATATATATATGAGAAGTAGCAAGAAAGAAAAAAGCTCAAACTCTCCTGGTAAATTAAATGAAAAACAAACAAATGGACAATGAGTGCAGCTCTGCATACTGACAAACAGGTGGAGTGGACCACTGGTCAGTACAGAGCCTTGTTTGTTACTTGGTGGCCTGAATTGACTGGCTGGTAAATAAAACATAGCGATAAATTAAACATAGCGCTTGCTGGGCCTTGAGAGTGTAGAAGCTCTCGTGCTCCCCATAATGCTCTCAAACGTCTTCTCTTTGCCCTTGAGGGACTCCTCCCAGTAGCCTACAGGTGGGTAATAGAAAAACATATCAGTATGATGTATGCTCAGTCGTCGCTTCCCTCTCCTGGAATCTCATTGAGCATCATTTGTGCGGCGACATCCTTGGCACCTTCCTATAGGTGGCGGGGTAATTAACACACCAAGTCACAGCTCAGTGAGAGAAAAATCACAGTCTGAAAAAAGAGGAGATGTAATTACAGAGAGAGAGAGAGATAGATAGGTGGAGGGAATGAGTGTAAGCGAAAATATGAATGTATGGGTGGATTTTTCTATTTTACCCTCATAAACACTGGATCTAAATATATTTTCTCCTTTTAGATGTGGAAAACAAATATGGATTTAATGGGTTTTTTAATGGCCGATGCTGATATTTAGAGAGCGGGGCAACCGATGGCTGGTTTATAATGCAGAAAAGAAATAAAGAAAAGTCAATTATTTTTCCATGCACAGTCCAATCTAATATGTATTAGATATTATCTCAGCCAGTAATGTGGTGTTTTAGATGGAGTTTTGTTAATTAATGAAATAGAAATCTGCTGTAGATTTCAGAACTTGACTGGTGTTAAAGGGAGAGGGGGTACAGTTTGTCAGACGTCATTCAGCTGCATTATTCTCTACAGCATAACAATATATATTTAACGCAAGCCAGTAATGGTGTTAGATTAGATAAACTGTCATTTAGGATGGAAGAAATGAGTAAACGCTTAGAAAAGACGATGGTGCCTGAGGGTATTTAGGGCTCCGAACTAACTTTTTCACCACCTTCCCAAAGCTCGCAAGGGAGGATCGCTAACATCATCCCACAGCAGCTCACTGGCAAGGCTGACATTTTTTCTTTATCAGCCTTGTGAGTGCAGGCATTGGCCGATGCAGATTAAGCCGAGTGCACGCTGCACTACTTTCAACGTCGGCAGATTACTGTGCTGTTCAGATTTGCTGTCTTGTAACGGGAGTCTTGAAGTCGTTGTGGTGTTCACACTACCTGACTGATGGGCAACAGGGGGTCACACACTACACGAGCTGACAACGATCATCAGACGACTTGAGTTGAGGGTGAGCAAAAAAAAATGTTTTGTAATGAAGTAGTAGCTGTTTGATCTCACTGACTGGATGCGGAATATGAGTTGGACGATTCCTGCAAATATTTAGCATGCTAGACATCCAACATGACATGGGTGATGCATCGGCGAGCCTCTTTGACGCGTCATTTAGTAGTTCACGCATAACAACTGGCGAGAGACGATCGATAAACTAATTTGCCTGCAGTCGCTGCACAACGGTCTGCGAGCTTGGCAACTTGCAAATCGGGTGGTGGTGTGAACTAGGCTTTAGGGATGCACCGATACAAGTTTTTTAGTCCTGATATGGGCTTTGGATATCAGCCGATCCCTAGTGCCGATCCGATACCAGTTTAAAATTAATAAGCTGTACTCCTCTCTGTGAGGAAGATGTGATTTTATGTGCAAGTCAACATCTACAGTGAAATACCTCCAAACTACGGACCCTTTGTTTCTAGCTCCCTCCATGCTATGTTAGCTCTCTTAGCAAAATGTCCGGATCTACTGGCGCACTGCTGACACATTGGGTAGTACACACATAACCCTCTGTCACAGTTGATCCAGCTATTTGAGTCAGTATTGGGCCGATATCAGATATCAGTATCGTATCAGTGCATCCCCAACGCAGATTATCTCAAAACGCCAGATATCCGGCTAATTAATCGATTAATCACTAATGCAGAGCAGTGAAGGGAGTAAGCCATATGAAGGGGATGGCTGTTAAAAAAAACAAAGAAAATCTGTGCAAGTCAGAAGTCAGCAGAATAAGAGACTGATAGGTGACAGGTGGACAGGCTGACAGTCTGAGTGACTGACAGACGAAGCACAGAAACAGACAGCTAAAAGAGAGATGAAGACAGAAGGAATAAATACAGGGCGAGTACAGAAAAGGGGGAAGAGGCAGGGAGACAGACAGACAGACGGACGACAGTGTGATTATAGATTCATGAATTCTGGTTGACCGGTGACAGCAACAGCAGCTGCTTTCCTGCCATGTCTGGCCGGGGGAGCTGAATAATGAATCGGGATGCACAGCAGCCGACGTTGCAGACCCTTACAGTAAACACCACATACATCACACAGAGCAGCACCGCAATTACCCACAGAAAGAGAGGAAACGACAGGTGTAGAGAACTTCAAAAAGACAGATGTGGTGTCCCTGAAAACTGCCAGATGTCAGGAAGAGGGACACGAGTAGACGTGCACAGACTCTGAGGTTCAGGGCCGGAAATAAAAAAGGGGGCACAAGTTAACTTTTCCTAAATATGATCACACCAGGTAGCCACCGCCCAGGTTCCCCTTTGGTGTCAAATTAGGGCAAAAATAAATCATGTAGAGTCCCTTTACAGACTGTTCCCACACCTATGGTTATAAAGCTTTGGATAAAAACATACATACAGATCAATTTTATGCAAAGTTAATACTTGATCAGATTAAAATGACAAAATCAAAAGCAACAAATAAATGATGATGTATTTATTTAGGTTGAGATAAGATTTGATTGATCCCCAGGGGTTAATTCACACGCTACAGAGAAACAGCAGAATATAAAGTGATTCAAATATGCTCCACATTTATGAACACAGTGATGAACACATGATGCCGCATTATGACCACTTTTACTTTGGTACTTTTAATAACTTTTACTGCCATTAACTAGTTAGCTTAGTTAGCTGTGCAGCTAACTTAACTGTCATAGTAGCTGATTTGAGTCCAAAATGGGCACCAGAACCGAAGCCAGGCGACAGCAGCCTGGACCTGAAGCCTCCCAGAGCAACAGAGGCCAGTCTGACGAATGGGAATACAGTACCGAGGTGATGTACAGTGGCTCTGACCAGGACTCGGACTCCGATTCCAGGTGACAACAAACGACACAGCGGGTTCAGGTTTGTTTCCATCGAGTCTGAATGACATGCGTTTGTGTCGGGCTAGCTGGTTAGCATGCTAACTTCAATAGATATCTCTGCAAAAAACACAGACATCTTTGACATGGCGTCAGAGCTGTTACTTCTTCAAATTCTGTTGATAATGTTTATATCAATATCAAATAATTATCACGACAAATGTCAAATCATTTCAAGTTCAAAAGGCTGATTTTTGCTCAAAAGCTTCTATAAATGATTTAATTGATTCACGGATGTGTCGTTTAAGAAGTACTTTCGCTTGCTGAAGTCCCTGAAACCTGCATTCTGTTGAAAATCCAGCAGGGGGCTTATGGTTGCAAAAAGAAGCCCGGCTCCATTAGAAATAATGGGAAAATGAGGCTACTTCTCAGCTGATTAATTACCCCAGTAAACACTTTCCTGATGAGTTTATGGTCTCAGTCGCTAGTTTCAAGTCTTCTTCAATACAAAATGATGTTCACTTAGTAAATTACGGTCCCATTTATTTTTTAAAAACACCACAAAGCAGAGTATGTTTCAGGGCGGGGTTATCTATGATTGACAAGTCGTTACTATGCCGACCTGTAAATCAGGCTACAGTGACTTGTACCCTCGGCACTGTGTAAATTTAACCAGCACCACTGAAAAAGCTTATTAGGAGTCGGCTGTTCACTTTCTCTGGTCAGTACATTTAGTTTTAAGACTGTTATTCCCTAGACAAACTTATCAGCCCTGTTAAAATGACAGTTAACCTGAATTACAGTTGCACCTAGCTAAGCTAGCTAGCTAGCTTGCTCCGCACACGGCCGTTAGCTCCGCCATATCGTCACTTCCGGGGACTTCCTGGCTGCAAAAACTCGACATGGCGGCGCCCTATCGGCCAAACTCGAGGCTTCAAAACGGCAGGCCACAAACCAATGGGTGACGTCACGATTACGTCCATTTCTTATATACAGTCTATGGTCATACAGCAAACATCAGACCAATAACATCAACACACAAACAACCAGACAACTGCTTTACCAACGCAAACATTACCCGAGTGCTGTAGATGTTATACTGAGGTGCAGCTCCCCGACACCCAGTTAACTCATGACTGTGACGTTACAACCCAAACTCACGGCCCAACCAGGAGAACTTGACAGCTGAGGACTGTGGCTGACTTTGGCTGGCCTTCAACTCAACAATCAATCATGATTTCAGTTAAATGCTAAAGTTACTGTTACCTTGTCTGCGGTCCGCTGGCAGAACACCGGGTGCTTTCTGATCAGGTGCCGTCGTGCTGTTGCCGAGGCGAGATAAGTAGCGTTTTATGGTGGACGAACGGTAACATGACGGATTGTTTTTTTCTTTTAGCTTGAAATAATCCCATAATTTGGACACTTTCTTCTTAGTCCCTCGCTATTTTCTCTCTCTTCTTCCACTTTGCAAACAGCGCCATTATAATCACATCGTGGTCACAGCGTAAGCGCGATGTGCGACAGTAATAAATGTCCCTGCCAAACAGTGCGCTAAAATGAATTAAACAAAGCGTCAATGCATTTTAATAATCGATTTAATTGATGAATTGTTTGAGCCCCATTTGTTTTTGAGCAAAATTATATCTAGGGATTGTTTTACTTTTAGTGGACATGAATATGTTTTATACTTTCTGTAAATATGATCCAATTAATCTTATTTCCAGACTGTATTAGACACCTTGTTTTGACAACCGAGCGTTGTCACGTGTCCTCGCGCAAAAGTCATCAAGTCCGACCCAGTTTGATAAATAATGTTGAATGTGGTTCTCGTATCGCGTAACATGAAGACTTCACAGCCTCTCTTCAGGTAGGACTCTCACACTGCAACACTTGTCTTTGTAAAGAGAGAAACTGACAGGATAAAGTCGCTAACCTGCCTGTCAGCTCGCTCTGGGCCCTTACAGTGGATTTACCATAAAGGCGCCCACAAAACACAATCTGGTCTGAAACGTTATGAGATGTGTCAAACTATTTTTCGGTTCATTTTGAGATTATGGCGGAGCAAATTAGACTATGGCGGGCCGCCATGGTCTCGTTAATTAATGGGAAACACTGAATTATTATTGTTTTATTGCCCAGCCCTAGTTCAGGGCACAAATCATATTATCCAGATGTAAGGGAACATACTTGTTTGGTACAAACCCCAGCAAAAAATTACATATTTTTAAAATAATAATTGCAAAATGATTTTTTTTTTTTTGCATACCGTTTAGCCCTACTCCATCTGAGGTTGAGAAAACCCCTTTTGAACCAGATGCTGGTACAACCTCCTCTGCCATCCTGTCTGATTGACCGCTCGGCTGACAGCGCTGTCAGCAGCCCAGCAGGACAGACGCTCACTGGTGCGCTAGGTTTCTCACTTTTTATTTCTCTGACTGTGTGGACAGCTGATGTTTCATATCATGAACAAAAGGCATTCAAACTTCTCATGACTGTTTTACGAGCTGAGAGTGGGGCAGCTGCTCTGCAAGTGAGCTGTAGGTAAGTTGCATTGAAGAAAAACACCTATTATAAAACTAATAATCTTTGTCAACAGCTAACCAAAGCACAAAAAATGAAAGGCCCTTATTCAGCTTCTTACTATAAGCTATTAAAAACTACTTTCTGCCCAAGTTTGAACAGTTTTAGTTATTTCATGAGAGATTTCTGTATTTTCTTTCATCTTTTATGAATCAGACGATAGTTGGTGGGTTGTTGATTACTGTCAATCAAATCTGATCACACCACAACCGCACAGTCTTTTTAAAGTACAGCTGAGTTAACTCTTGCTAATTAATACCTAAAGATGCCCTTTTAACTTTGAATGTTACTTATTCAGTCATTAATATTATGTTATAGAGATCTTACAGAGAAAAACGCTTTAATAAAAGACATTTGCACAATATTATTTCAAATAGTTCTTTATCGGTTTTCCACTTAGATTGTTTCTAATGCTGCTGTAACATGCAAATTTCCCCTCTGGGTATCAATAAAGTAGGCCGCCTAAATATCAATGAGGCGAAACATCAGCAGAGAAGCCCCCGAGTGAAACCTCATTTTGTCAGTCAAATCAATGCACTTTTCTCGCTTTTTTTCCCCTGCGTCATTGTGCACAGAGCACGCAGCATGGCAGCAAGGCAGCCGACGAACATTTACAAACTGGAGTCTAGCATCAAAACTACAAGACTGCACTGTAAAAAGAGAAGTGAGGATGGAAACAGGACGTCCAGTGAAATATGATGTTTTCATATCACAGATGATGATCAAAGACACCAAAACGTGGATTTTAAAAAGGTAAAGCCATGTAGTGTGCTGTCATAAGAGTTTAATGAGGTGGTGCTCTGCAGGGGGGCTTTACTGTAGCTGGTCAGCAGGCACACACTTCTCATAACTGCAGGTAAAGAAAACATCAGTAATAATACTGCTTATTTATCAAAACAAAACATTTTATCATTGCCTTGAGTAACTACATTTGGTTCAAGCTATCCAAACAACGGACTCGTTGATAGGGTTGAGTATCGTTTCTATTTTATCAATTCTACTTCAAATCTCAGTTCTGATTCCTTCATCACATGTTGTCAGCCCTCGCTGACCTTCATTCTCTTCTTACTTTTTCATCTTCCCCTTCATGGCTAAAGTGAAGAGAGACTCTATACTTGATGGGCGTCTCTGGAGACTCGTTTCTAAGAAAAATATATATTTGAATCATTTGTAGACATTTGTTTCCCTTCAGTATAAAAAGGTGATTGTCAGCTCCCCTATGTTTTGTTTAGCTGTATCTGCATCTTCAGATTCACGCCGTGTTGAAGTAAACGCTTTGTCATGTTGGCTGCTTCCTCCCTCGCATCAAACCTCCTTACTGCAGCTGTGTCATTTTGCTGTGTTGTTCAAACTTTTGAGCGGTTGTTGCCGTCCGCCATGGCCCAGGAATGGAAACAGAAGGACTCTCTTCTTTATGCTTTGTTTACTTACTCCATAACAAATGACTTAGCAGGTCGTGGCAGATAAGTGACACTTTTAAGGACAGTAAAATGCTCACTGCATTTCAGTCGGGAGCTGAAACATTCAAAACAGTAAGGAACCGATAAGCAGAATCAAAAACCACTTGTCTCATTGATTCCACAGGTCTTAGAAATTTGGTACAAACCGGTTCTCAACACCCAACCCTACTCGTTGAACTGTTGCAGTCAGGGAAGCACTTCCACAGTTTTTCCCTTAAGCCACCCGGATCCTCCCACATCCCTTTAACATTTGCACCATATTTGTACACAATTCTATTTTTATATATTGCATTTCTAATATTGTGTTACATATGTCGAGCACAGTGTCAGAGGGGGCAACAAAACATTTCAGTGCACAATAAAGAGAGATGTTGAGTATGTGACAAATAAACATGAAACTACATTCAATTTCAGCAAGGTCTGGATGTGCGTGGGGAAACAAATGAATGTGATCAATTGAAAACATCACTGCATTGTTTTACATTTTTTTCCCAATCATTTAAGTCACACAGCCGTTGTTGTGCCCCTAACCTGAGCCATCTGAGCCTATTTGAAAATGGGTACAAGTTGGGTCGTTGGGTTTAACATTGATGGGGTCGGGTCAGGCTGTGCCCGGAGTTGTTCCAGACATAACTGCAGTTGACAGGTTGGCTACAGTTGATCTCTCACAACTAGTCTTGCAGTGGAAGGAGATTGCAGACATTTGGTGGGGAAAATGAGGAATAAAAAAAGGATGGAAAAAGGACCCCGACAGGTTTCTAAATGGACATAAAGCATCAGTGAATAGTCCGACAGAGCTTTTGATAGATACTGTGGATGGAGTGCAGCAGAAGGGGAGAGCACATCAAAGAAAGTCTAATTGCAGAATGCTTCGTGTTAATTGCATTCACACCTTGATAGGTTTAATTAGCTAAAAAAAAAAAACTGCATCAAAAGCCTTGATCTACTGCTGAATAACAATATAAAGCCAGTCACAAGGCATTAAAACTCCTATCATGATATCAATCTGTTAACATATTGGGCAAGCCTGTCATTAAATACTTTTCCACCCCGTGCAGGATGAAAGACTTGACTGCGGCTAAAACGGTCTTAATTCGCTGGAGTTTGGTCAAAAACACCTTTTGTTTGTCATTGGTTTTAATTGTGTCGTTATATTTTGAGATTTCACAACAACCAGGCAGACGGACACTTTGATCTTTGCTTGAATGTGAATTACCATCCCAAAAGTGGGTCAGGTAAACACTGTATCATTTTAATGAAGCGCCAGACTGAGTGGACAGATTTTTGAATGAATGCTGGATTTTTAAAAATTACTCAGAAAGACATAAAAGATAAATGAGCACTTTGCATTCACCAGAGCTGCAGACTTTAGACTTGGATTAGGACTTGAAACTCTTCATTTTAGACTTGAGGGAAAAAAAGTAGAGACTTGACTTGCTGACCTATAAATATTGAAAAATGCTCCACTTAATGAAGTTTTGCCTCTCGGAACTCAGCCAAACTGTTATGAATAATCAATAACATAACCAGGATGCACAACATCCCCATAACCTAATGCACATGTTCAAGCTGCTGGCATCAGAAAAAAAAATGGAGGGAACTATAAATTAAGATGAGAAATCTGTCTTTCATTATAAAATCAATTAGCCCAGCTCAATAGTTTCTCCTCCTCTCCAGCATATATCGCCTGTTTTCCTCCCCACAGCTGTGAAAATGATTCTGACGCATAAATAACTTATGTGCTAGTTACGGCTCTCAGTTATTAAAATAGCTCCTTTTCCTGTTAACTTTCCTGTTAAAGATTGTTATTAATGTGTTTTCATTTGTCTACTATATTATTAAACATAATCTATTTTTTATGATTCAGACTTGGGTCCAAAAGACTCGAGACTTGATTCAGACTTGGGTCCAAAAGACTCGAGACTTGATTCAGACTGGGTCCAAAAGAATTGATCCAAAAAAAATTGAGACTTGACTCAGTCCAAAAAAACCTATGTTTTGATTCAGACTTGGTTCAAAGACTTCAAACAAATAAAAATATCCAGGTGCTTTAGCAGAGGTGGAGATTCAACCAATTATTTTTATATTATTCAATTAATTTCATTATTCTGTTGTCCTAAAATAAATGCCAAAGTTCTGTGGAAGTTGTTTTTGAAATATACAAACAATATTGAATCCATTCTAGTTCTTTATATTTCTGCTCCACTGATTACCGTTTCCCTTCAGCACATCATGCTTGTTTCTGTAACCTTTACACAAAATCACAGGGAGACTAAAGAGAACACTTCTAAGCCAATACTCTGCTTTTCATACCTCCCATGACTCAAAGCAGTAATGTCAATATCTACAGTTTCTGCTGTGCTAGAGAAACTGAAATATTGTCCTTCATCTGCTTCCCTACTAAAATCCAGCATCTTCATTTTCAGCATTTTCACCTGCAACAAAATCTCAAGGATGAAAAATGACTTGATATTTCTGTGCAGATCCTGTATATCAACAGCACGACCATGAGATTGTCACTTTATGGTATTTTTTTTATCCCTGAACAGAGTTTTATTTTTGCTTTGATATATCTGTATGGCAAATGTTTGATAGGATTGTTAAGTTTTTCTCTTAAGGTTTATGATGAAATGTTAACATAAGAAAAAAATAAATAAATATTGAAAAATGCTCCACAGAATGAAGTTTTGCCTCTCTGTTATGAAAATAACATATGGATATATATCAATAACATACCCAGGATGCACAACATCCCCATAACCTAATGCACATGTTCAGCTGCTGGCATTACAGTAACTTATAGTTACTGCGGTCAGTTATTAAAAGGGCTCCTTTCCTGTTAAAGATTGTTATTAATGCGTTTTCATTTGTCTACTAAATTATTAAACAAAATCTATTTTTTATGATTCAGATTTGGTCCAAAAAGACTTGACTCTGTCCAAAAGACTTGGGATTTGACCTGGTCCAACAGATTTGAGACTTTACCCAAAAGGCAAGAGACTTGCTTCGGACACGGGTCCAAAAGACTTGAGACTTGATTCAGACTTGGTTCAAAAGGGCAAAAAAACAAATAGGGGTATATGTTTAGATTTCATCCTGAGTTATGCTGATAACCGTATGTCCTGCTTCCCTCCCCATAATGCCAGAACTCCCAGTTTGCCAGCAGAAGACCAACAATAATCACCAATAATCAATACCTTCACAAACACATATACTCCACTTACTATTAAACTGACACAGATGCTGTATTGAGGTGATGTATTATAGTGTACGACCTTAACGTGGACGGGCGCCGCCACATGAAACTGCCTAACATCATCTACAACAGGACATGATATACCCCCGTTGCTTTTACAGCAGCTGATAAACACACTATTAGCTGCAGCCTTTATTCACCTCCAGTTTACCAAACCAGGTAACTGGCTTATCCAGGTAACTTCAGGAGTAACTTCGTGACGTCGGGCGTAACTTCCCCGATTAACCCGTACTACGAAAGGTGGATTGGTGTTACCCGAGGTCTGTTGCCATGGCAATTTACGCTGCGAGGTTACTCTATACTATACGTGGATTTGTACTTAGTGTTAATGATGAGAAGTAGGATATTATAACACACCACTTGATAAAATATGTTTAGACTTCATCCTGATTTGTTCCAATGGGGCTGGAGCTGAAATTAAGTTATTTACGTTTATATGGCGAGCCCTGCATCCTCTGTGATTTTAGAGAGGAGATCTTAATTAATGGGACAGTACCTTAGATGCAGCCCATCTGTAGGCTATAATGGAATTCTCCTAAGTGTTTTCACATATTTAGAGTGACTATTTTACGTGTCCAAAAAATACGAAGCGAGGGTGGGAGTTAATAAACTGAGAAAAAAAAAATCTGGACTATAGATGAAAAATTTACAAGAACGAAAATCAGAAATTGCCTGAAATTAAAGACAAAAAAAAAAAAAAAAAAAAAAAATCTAAAATCACTCTGGTGTTTTCTTCTAAATACACCCAATCCACGGCAAAGTCTCTAAAGGTGCCTGATAGTTATAGTGGGCTAAATTTACAAGTATTTCCTCATTGCTAAATCTGACTGCAATATCTGCATGCATAACACATGGCAGACGTGTGTGTGATGTAGCAGCCTTGCAAATTGAAGTTTCTCTCATAAATGTGTGACTATGTCGGAGAATATTCAAGTGCTTTACTTGTAGATTAATCTTGGAAATTAAATTTTGTCTCGGATTATTCCCCCTCTCCGCCGGCTCCTTTTTTTCCTATTACAATGGACCTTCTGTGCAGTTGTACCTTTACATCTTAATCATATTACACATTAAAGAGGAGCCCATAAACCACATAATACAGATTTGAACTACACTGTGAAGATAATTACAAATTTACTCAATGCGATACCAACAAGCCTCACAGGTTTTGTCGGCCGCCACGATATTAGATTTAGCCGTTAACTTGTCTTTACATTCATCATATCCTGACACAATCAGCGTGCATTCTTCTGGAGAAATACGGAGCACGCCATCCATCTTCATCCGCTTATCCGGGGTCGGGTCGCCCCTTTCATGCAAACGCGCACTAACCAATTAAGTTAACACTGACTCAACTAACCAACATCTTATCTACCGTCGTACTACCGTTTAACTCCAGTGTAGCGGTCAGAGTTTAACACCGAGTTAAGTCTGAGTAGGTTGGACTCCCTTTGTAGTACAGGCCACTGGTTTGAAAAGTGAAGACCTGCATTCTCTCTAACAGCCAGCAGGGGGTGACGGCACTGGTTGCTAAAAGAAGTGTGATTGTCCAGAAGTCCAAGAGAAAATGTTTCTACTTCTCAGCTAATTTATTACCTCAGTAAACACTTTCCTCATGAGTTTATGGTCTCAATCGTTGGTTTCAATTCTTCTTCAACACAGCATGATGTTCATTTAGTAAATTATGGTTCCATTTAGAGGAAAATGGCCCAGAAAGCAAGGGATGCTTTAGGGCGGGGCAACCTTGTGATTGACACGTCCCTCCCCAGCTTCACCCTCTTGTCCAAACATGGTTAAGATGGCGAAGGCTCAAGGCTTTCAAGTCCACAAACCACTAAGTAAGTCATGGTGGGTATGTCCACTTCTTTTGCTCACCAACAACGTGTAACCACCACTGTACATTTACTGCTGAACTCACCTTTTTCTCTCCATTCGCCTGAATCTCAACACCTAAAACGGAGAAGTTCACATTGACATGTGCATGCTCAGTGTACGTGAACGGCCACTTGTTGTGCTTTTTCAGTCGTTTTAACATAGAGGAAATCTCTTCTGATACGCATCTAAAACCCTGTTGCGGACGGAGATCGTTTTAGTAGTACTACGTAGTAATATGGATGTAGACTAAGACACAAGGAGTTTTACAGCTTTTATTTTTTTACACAAATACCGTATACCCCAGAGAAATGTCAGGAAGGTCTTAAGGAATGAAAAAACTGATACCACCCAAGCCTGCGTTGTTGATAATTGTTGCTTTTTACAGATACACCTATTTTGTTACCTACTTGTGGTTATGTACATAATAGTTCTATTTATCTAAACTTTGTTCATCTTTGTAGTCTTTGTTTGTTTTTTTTTGCTGAATGTCTATTTCTGTCTTGTTCTGTGTTGAGAGCAACTTCCAACTGGAGTCAAATTTCTTTCTGAATCTATCCCAGCATGCATTGGGCAAAAGGTTAAGAGAATCTCTCCACACTTCAGCAGGCCGATACGGCGCTAACACGAACATATTCTCATCCCTGGACTATTCAGAGTCTCCACATCACGTTACTGTGAGAGGAAACTAAGAGCGCCTGGAGGTGAGAATACTCCGGCTACCAACAGAGCGCGCCACGGTCACGACTCACACCTGTAAAATAAGTGTATTCATCAAATACAAAAAGCTACAAAAGGAGAGCTGAAGTAGGATCACCCTCAACGTCCTTTCTGTGTGCAGCTGTTTTAAAAACGAAGCAAAGGCTGAACAATGACACAAACTCTCCCCTCTAAATCAAACAAAGACGGGAAAGACATGTCATTACTTGTTTTGTACTAGAGCTGCTGATTATTGTCTAGATCAATATAAGCCGTCTACATATAAGACTGAGGAAACCAAACACATTATTTCTTAAATGACTTCCAACAATAAATCCACTATCCAAATAGTTGCTGATTAATTCACTTTTGATTGCCTAATACATTAATCTTCTAGCTGTTAGAAAAGTAACAATTTTACCACTTTTACTTTTTGTTTTATCTTGAATTGCTTTAGTATAGTCTGTTTTTTCAGTTTTATAAACCTTTCATTGTTTATTTGTCACTGTGTTCATATAATATGTACTTATTTCTGTCCTTGTGCAGTTTAGATTAGAACAAGACTCATCTTGTTTTATTTTAAACCATTAGAATTACCAAACATTTACCAATCCCAGCTTCTTAAATGTGAATTTTATTTTTCCTTCTCTGATTTATATTGCAAATTAAATATTTCGTGGTTTGGGGCTGCTTGCTGAAACAAAACAAATTAGGAGATCTGGGACATTGTAACAGCCATTTTTTACTTCTTCTGACATTTTATAGACTCAATAAATAAATATAAAATGAAAATAATGGTTAAATTAGTTACAGACCTACTACCAATTATAAATACAACCGAACCATCTTTAGAGGCCAGCGCAAAACTCACAAGCTCAAACAATCAGTGGTGGACAGTAACTAAGTATTTTTCAGGCCTTTTTCTATGTCAACTGCACCATATCTCAAAGGGAAATATTGTACTTTTTACTTCACTAAATTTATCTTACAGCTTTAGTAGTTACAAAACAAATAAAGCTTTTTTAGACAGAAAACATATGAAGAGTTTATAAAATATGATGCTTTGACATAGATGAAACTACCCAACAGTTTATACAAGTACAGCTGAAATGATTAGTCAGATTTTTCTATTTTCATGTAAAAACATTAATGGTTCCAGCTTTACAAATGTGAATATTTGCTGCTTTTCCTTTTAATCATTTTAATATTTTGAACTTTGTGTTGATTTAGGTTTTGAGGACTACAGCAGAAAACTCTGCTTTTATATGAATGCGTGAGGAATATTAATCTCATGTTATATAATATATACTAGTATAAAAGTCACGGGGGACATTTTTCTACTTTGTGACTTTTACTTTTCACATTTTAAAGTACATTTTCCTGATTATATCGTTAGATACTTTTACTTAAGTAACATTTTCAGTTACCTTTACTTGTAACACAGAGTATTTCACAGTGTGGTATTACTTCTGAATACTTCTTCCACCACTGCAAACGATTAAATAACCCATAGAGACACCACAGCGGGAGCTAACTGCATAATGTTTAATATATTTTCTAAATTAAACACCAAACCGTTAAACTTACCGTTAGCAGTTAGCTCCTCCTCGCTAACGTTAGCTAGGTTAGCTTGCTAGCTTGCTCATCTTCCCGCTCTCCTCCCACGAAACAATCACATTCCTCGAGCTCGGGAAACATTTCGATCTAGTTTTATTCTTTCTTTCCTCTTTCGTCCGCAACTTTGAAGTCAAAAACTGTGTCATTTTAGCCCAAAACGTCCCTTTTCCTCCTCAAAACACTTCGCTGTAAGCTTTGCGCACCTGCAGTCGTGATTGGCTGTGAGTAAGTTCGATTTGTGTCACAGTACGGGGTCGGGGGGGCGGTGTTTCAAATGATCCATAAATAAAGTGTTCGGTCATAAGTATGGGTCAATTATAAAAACACATACTCGCATAATGTAGGAACAGAGTTTAACAATGTGATAGTGTAGAAATATATAAAAAAAAATCTAAAATGCAGAAAATAATCTTTTAGAAATAAGTAGTTTTTAAGCCAGATATACTGTAGGTTATGTATTTCTAATTTATTTATTTATATTTTTTTTTGCAGATATGTTGACATTATTAAGAACACATCATTGGCTTTTATAAGACATCTCATCTTATACATTAAGAATTTTTCACATTTCCACTAAAGTGAAATTTTGAATTGTTCAGGGAGCAGTAGATATTCACACAAATTTCACTTCCTGAAAATGTTATGTCCTGGCATTATGTTTGTTTCTCAACACTGCCAGGCATGTAATTCTAGCAGAGAATACTAAATACCTTTAAATACCTTTTATTTATAAAATATTTACTTATATATACACGTCTATATATTTTTTCCTAAAGAGTGTCAGCTATTTAGTGAAAACAAATCAGAATTAGCCTTAAAAGCTCAATATGTGTAATATGCAGTATGTGTAATTAAGTGTAAACCTCCAAAATCCCATAAATGTTTTAGGCTCAGGTGAGACCACACCTGGCCGTCCACCATTGAAAAGCATAATAGTCACTTGGAAATAATCAGCAGTGCTGGAGGAAGTATTCAGATCCTTTACTTAAGTAATACAAGACTGTAAAATACTGTTATATATAAAAGTCTTATATTTAACAATTAAAACTAAAAGTACTCAATGCATATGTTCTATGACTAGATTGTTATTCCTCATGCATTCATGTAGAAGCAAGATTTTACTGCTGTAGTCCTCATTTGAACTATTTGATTATTTTCATTATATGTTAATGTGCTGATTATTTTCTCCATTAATCGATTTATTGTTTGCTTTGTAAAAATTGTGAAAATAGAGAGCAATGCTGTTACAGTTGCCCAGAGCCCTTGTTGTGTCCTACCAACAGTCCAAACTTCAACATTACTAACAAATAAATTATTTAAATAATTAAAAGAAAAGGAATGAAAAATGACCAAAACAATTATCAAAATATTTGCCAATAATATTCTGCAATTTCAGTTGTATGTTTTCATATGTTTTGTTTGCAAAACAAATTCTGAAGTCAGATAATTTATAATATTTCCCTCTGAAATGTGGTGGAGTAAAAGTGTAAAGTGGCATTAGAAGAACTCAAGTAAAGTACAAATACCTTAAATAAAAAAAAATAAAAAAGTACAGCACTTACTTAAGTTTAATCTACAAAATGACCCATGCTACTTTAAACGTTAAATATTTGACTTTTAAAAACTGGAGCTCACCCCCAAGATAAAAAATTAAATAAAAAAATTCTGCCCGTCTCTTTTGAATTGTTGAATTTATACGACTTTGAAGAAAGGAGGGTCACATGTGGATTGCTGCCTCACTCGGGGAAATTAAATCTGTTATCATATCCTCCCTATTCGTGCTGCACGTTTACAAGTTCTCTTTGAAGCCTCCATCATCTCATCTCTCTTCTGTCTTTTTTTATTTTTACCCTTTAATTTACCTGGACATCTAGGCCAATAAAAATGTTTTTACCACAGCAACCCCTCCACAGAGGCAGCTGAGACGACCCGAGCACATTAACATAGAGAGTAGGTCAGTGGAGAAATCAGCTCTTTAGCTTCTGAAGCCACAGCCCTGAGCCCCGAGCCCCGAGCCCCGAGCAGAGGATCTGTGCACACTGCCAGGGCTCCACAATAACCTCCAGGCTGCCTTTTATGTTGCTCCACCAATGGGTTTGTCAGGACTCAGTCCAGGTTTTCTTCTTTTTTTTTTGTCTAGTTTTGGGCTGATAGTGGTTTTATAATCATCTCATTTTAAATCAGGCAGTGCAGCACTTTCTTTTCTTAGCTAGACCCTGTGTTCAGATACTTTCCCAGCATAATAATGTTTACTAGTAATGCACTCAAGTGCAGTTTTAGGTTTAGAGTATTTCCATTATATGCTACTTACTATACTAGTCTGTGAAGGTTCTCAGTCATCCAGGTCATAGTTATCCAAGGAAAGTTCAAATAAAGGCTAAATGGACTTGGTTGAAGATGCTTCATACTTCTCCACATTTTAGAGGCAAATATTTTACACCATGTATCTCTGACAGCAGAGAAGCTGAAGAAGTATTCAGGTCATCCAGGTTAAAATGCTTGAAGACGCCTCTCATCCAAGAGGCTTCTTCAGTTCTAAGTGGCTGGCAGGGAGCCCCGGGTATTTAACCTCCGTGGGGTCGATATCGAGGTGATGGATACTAGTTTGACAGCTTACTCCACAAACTGGAAGCACATCTGACCAGTACAATATTGGAGAAGGTCACCGATTTCATCAAGAAATCACAGCTACCTCAGCATGCAAACAGGGAAAGACTAAAGTCATGAGCCGGCAACACTAAGAAAACCACAGAAAGATACTTTCACACTGCATGAAACTGACAACAGAGGGGTGAACCTGACAGATGGGGATCTTACCCAACCAGACCAAGACGTCCTGTAGCCTAAGGATTCAACTTTGCCATCACATCACAGCTACAGGAAATGACTGGACTCTTAACGACCATAACGACTGTCGTTACAACAGCCAGGAGCACTAACAAGCCAAGTGAAATCCATCACCTCGATGACGACCCCACAGAAGTTATACACATGGGGCTCAGAACTGAAGAAGCCTCTTGGATGAAGGCGAAATGTCTTCTAGTATCTTCAACAAAGTCCAGTTGCCCTTGACCAAGTATTCAGGTCCTTTACATCAGTAGCCTGTAATGTACAATTATCCAAAATATGTCCTGCATTCACAATCCTACTTAAAAATATAACAAAATGTACTTATAGTATCGAAAGATAAAGTACTGGTTCTTTAATTAGTTATCAATCATCAGTATTAAAACAGCGTTTTATTGTTGTTGCTGCTCGAGGTGGAGATAGTTTTGACTTCTTTATTTACAGTGAGCTAGTTTTAACTACTAGTTTAACAAAGAGACTACAAATCCCATGATGCCAATCAAGTCTTTTTTTTTTGTCCCCTAGCAGCAGAAATTACATACTGTGGGTTTAAATGAAACCATGCGAGACGGTTAGACAGAAACGTTTCTTTGGTGGCGCTGCGAACAACTTGTTTACATTTGAAACGTGACGAGGAGACACAAAAAAGGTTGAGAAGTAGTGCTGGTTTAATCTTTAACAATGTGTTGTAACTAGTGTCTACTGCTGTAAAATAACAGTAACATACTGTACGATAGAATACAGTCCGCTTCAACCAGATTAAAATGCTGCTAAAATGTTAATATATCAGTAATAATTTAAATTATAATACATAACACAACAATGACCATTCTGCTACCTAATGAGTTCTTCACTTTTGATACTTTAAAGTACCTTTTACTGATGATACTTCTTTACATTTTCCTTTGAATACAGGACTCTTGTACCAGAGTATTTTTTCAGTGAGGTTTTATGCGGTTTTACTACTAAGTAAAAAATCCAAATACTTCTTCTACCACTGCCTTTACTCTAAAGTTTCTTGTCTCGGTTATCTACATTATTGGGGAAAGATAACATCCATCCATCCATCTTCATCCGCTTATCCGGGGTCGGGTCGCAGGAGAAAGACAACATTTCAAATGCAAAACAATATCTACGTTTAATATGAAATTATTTATTCAACATATATAAAACAGGTCTGAAAAAGGGCACAAAACATTCAAAGTATATAAAACTAACAAACACTACTTGATTTTAAAACGTGGGTAAACCTTGGAGTTAATGAATAATGGCAATATTTTGATATATATTTATATCCTATAAGTGCAAATGTTCAAAGTAACAGAAAACATGTTTACAAAACCACCAACAAAAAAACATGAATTATTGAAAACATAAAATTATTCTTAAAAAAACCCAAGTAAATGTTGATTTATTCTTAATTTATGGTTGGACTTCATTACATATGTTCTGCTGAATTGCAAAGTTACACTAGCAAAGTCTCTATTTCGCCTTTAATTTGTTTGAAATCACCTTTAAAATAAAGTGTTAGCATAAAGTCTTAACTTTAAGTCTACTTACTAGCTTTTCCAGAGCTTTAACCACATCGTCTTCGTCCAGAGTGTCTTGATTAATAACAAATTCTTTACACTACTACTTCACGTACCCTCATAAAACGTATGTCTATGGTAAATATTTGGTTGTTTAAACATCACAAGACAACAGAGCTCCCCTTCACAATCATTGTGCAAATATAGCAGATTTTTTACACTTTGAGCACTTAAAGTTTGTTCTAATTAACATAAGAGTTTGTTTTTAGGCACAAATAAAACATCAAACTGTCAGAAGAGTTAGAATTTACATGCTACATGATCGCAAACTGGGATATTGTCATGATTACAGTGTCACGATTGTTTTCAATGTTAATATCAAAATACATGTGTTCATTTCTTATGTTACACAGCTGTGAATTCCTCTTTTGAGCTTTGACTCAGAGCGCCCTCCGGTGGCCACAATCGATCAGTTCTTCACTGAACTCTGCTGAAGCCACAATCAAACGTCCCTCCTGCAGCCCCTCCACCTCTGATCATGGATCCGAATCAAAGTGCACAGTAACAAATGCTCTGCTCTCAAAAGCGTTAAAAGTCTGTCCAACACAGCTAATTAAGCCAGCTCCACGGGGACGGCAGCTCATTAATTATAAAAAAAACAAACAACCACTGTCTGGGGCTGCACGTGTAGCCTGATAATTAAAAATACTAAAGGGAGGAGGGGCGGACAATATGCTTCAAGTCTGGCTCATACTTCCCACGAGTCCACCACAACCCTGATAACATTATCACACAGACCTTTGCACAGAATCCAGTCGTGTTATTAATAGATATCAATACAATCTGATGACTAACACTAAGGGCTCCACACTTTAGACTTGAATTAAAGGTCTGGATGATCCTGAACCAAGAGGAGGGGCTGCATTAATAAAAGGTTTATAGCGCTATACAGACGCAGGGGTGCTTGAGGCAGACAGGAAGGATGCCCTTGTTGATTTGGTGGAAGTCCACCAGCTGCAGGAGGTCGATGAAGAGAGTCAGGCCGTCGTCCATGGTGAAGTACTTCCTGCCTCCTTCTTCGCACTGCGAGGACGAGGACAGTCACATTTAGGATGCACAGTAAAGTATTTTTTTCCCCCCCTCCTGAAAGAGCGAGTGTCTTTGAGAGAATAAAGGCAACTCACAGGGATTACCAGGTAGTGTTTGGTCTTCAGCTGGTAACACAACGAGAGGACAAAGCACTGAGCATGCTGCTGGCTCTCACGGATGAGAAACATCCTACACACAAACGCCCACGCAGATAAACAAGTCGGTTATTAGTTTTCTTAACATACATTCTCACATGAAAACATATTGTAACATACCGGTCAGCGTTTTTATTGTTAAATATGTGTATTTTTCAGGCTCCTACACGCTGTGACGTTGGTCTGTTACAATCTTGTCTCATCTGGGTTCAATATCAGTTGTGGAGCGTCAGATCGAATGATGAATGTCTAGTGAATCACAGCGCAAAAAATAAAAAAAGCTAGTCATCAGCTTGCATTATTCATCAACACTGTGGTCATATTTTTTTCTTCTCTTTTGGTTTGATTGATTGGAGTTGATTAGACGTGGCAGCAGCATCCACATTGTGAGAATTTGATCCTAATTTTCGCCTCTCACTTGTCATTCAGACAGAACAAGTGGTATAAGTAGCGGGAATGTGAATAAATATGAGGAGCCGTGTGTCCTGAGGATTTAACTCCAGCGTGTTAAATGGGACGTCGGTGTACATGTCTCACAGTTCTGAAGTAGGACCACTGATTTGGTTTCACCACGTTTCTGTCACGATTGGCAACTTTCATCTGGGATCAACTAAATCACCAGACGGCAAAACCAGAGAATGTAGATGAGATGTGGGCGTGTTTTGCTAGTAACCAGCTAATGTAGCCTGGAGCCTGCAGCAGAGACGAGCAGCGGCCTACAAAAGGTCTGTAAGCTAACTTCTTGCAACTCCACACCAACAGATTCTTTTCAGCATGTGTGTTTCCACACATGCAGTAAAACTCCCCTACAGCTGGAAACAGACTTTGATCCCCTTTAATTGCAGGTCTGTTTCTGATCTCCTGCATGCTTCACCACCACTATCCTATTTAATTTTTAAAGGTCACACTTCTTCCTGTACTTCCACAGAAAACTGGACGTAAATCCTGAGGTTCAGAAGCTCTCATGGATCCAATTCCTCAGGATACTGAGCTGCTGTAAAGTGCAAAAGTGTCTTTACTGTAGTGCGTCCACTCACCCGTCTACCAGGCCCTGCTTTTCTATCAGCCTCTGTGCTTCCTTTCTGGACACGCCACCATGAAACCACGGCTGAGACTTGTGGATGGCTACAAACAAACACAAAAGGACAGGAGCGTGAGGAAGTGAGCGGAAACACATGTGGTTTCATCTCAGATATACAGAAGGCCTGGATCCCGTCTCCTCTTCATGTGCACTTACAGGAAGGTCTCGCGCCAGAGTTCAAGTTGGGCAGACTGCACCTCAGGGCTTCTCTCCTCTGCATCAGTGAAGATTAGAGAATGAAAAACAGCAGAAAAAGGTCACAAATTCAGACGTGCTGGAGGCTTTTTACATCAACGGTCTCTCCTTTAGAAGAATTTTTTACATTAACATGAATGTTTTTTGTAGGTTTGACCATCACTTGGTTATAAAAGGACTTTTGATGCAGATATTAATATTAATATTTAAGAAATTAAATAATTTCAATTGCAGTATGTCAACTGATATTTATTATAACAAACTCATAACATAAACAAACATTTGTGATAAGTAACCTCTATATTAAAATATGTAAAACATGCTGTATTATGGAACGTATTATGTACATTTAAATAAATGTCATCAGTAGCTACTTCATCTTGTGTATTAATGTATTAATTTATCCTTTATTGATCCATTCTCTTTAGGCACTTCTGTACTGCAATGTCTTGTTACGTTGCAGCCGGCGTATATATCGATATATATATGTCTGTGATAAGCTAAAATGAAATGATAATATCGACCCAGCCAATTTTTAAACAAAGTTCCAGGTTAGAAGTTATGTGGGAAAATAAAGGATTAGTATAGCTCTGCAACTTATGATTGTTTTCACTGTGGATGAATCTGCAAATTACTTTCTCGATTAAAAGATCTACCATTTGGCCTACAATGCCAGAAAATAGTGAAAAATGCAGATCACAATTTCCCTGAAGCGACATGTTCAAACTGTTTGAAAACCAAAAAGATGTTCAGTTTAGGGTTTAGGACAAAAGGAAATCCTCACATTAGTGAAGCTGGATCAATCAGATTATCAAAATAGTTGCCGATTACTTTCTCTGTCGATGAGTTAATTCATCGACTAATTGTTTCAGCTCTAGTTAAGACAACCTGTCTGATTGTCATAATAATAACTGATAGAAATGATGATACAAGATAAGACCGCTGACACTCATGAGAGTACGAACTCTCCTCGTCTCCCTGCTGATCCAGCAGCCCTGCCCCCCCCCCCCCCCTTCATCCCTCGTCCTCACCCTCCAGGCTTGTCCCTCCTCCCTCTCGGCGCTCTGGGCCTCTGTTGGGTTCTGGATGACCCGTCCCCCGGCCTTCCCGGAGAAGTCCATGGCCACCAGGCTGGCCTCCGACTCCGACTGCGCGCACACACACAGTTAAACAAACAGCATGTATAACAGCATAAATGTGAGATGACACAGCAAAATGATTTCCCAGGCGCCTCTTCATTGCGTCGGGTGACATGTCTGATGATCTCACTTTGCCATCTGTGAATTTGGTTCCTTCCAGACTTCGTGGGGCCGACTTGGATAACTGGTAGTTACACTGAAGCTGCTTCCCATACTGACAACACACAAACAATAAATAAAATCATTCATACATTTTACCGTCTATTCTCGGACAAGACAAATTTATGTTTACAAAAATGTTTGTTTATACAATTTTAGATGATGTAATCAGCTGCCAATCCCCAGTAAATCAGTAAATATTAGTATGCTAGATATTTCACAATGTATTAGAAAGAAGGAAGAGGATTATTTTATCAACCTTGAACAGTCTGAAAGCGGACGTCCAACACGTTCGTGTCTGTTCGTTCTCAGCACACAGGATCTTCAGGTCCTGAGCGCGGACGGGATTTCTGGAAGGCTGTGGAAACACAAAGCGACAAGGTTACCACACCTTGCAGCATTTATATTAAATGGTTAGTCCATCTGGATGTTGAACTTCTGAACGGTAAATAGGAGAGTATGTGATTCTGCAGAAGGATTCTTGATATTTGAACTCAAATGCCAAACAAATATGCGCCTCCCTTCAGTGCTAACTCAAAAGCTCCGCCCACAAAACCTTCGCCCTCGCCTAGTCATATAACTTTCTTCTCCGTTTGTACTCTTCAGACCTTTTCTCGGCCAGTGCCTGGAGTCCAGCACACACAAAACTGAGAATCAGCAAACCGTGAGGAAATATTTGTACTGGATTACAATCACTTACTTTCCCTTCAACATTAAAGGCAGGTGATATTCTAGAATTTTCTTATTGTCAACAAATCCCATGAAAAGACCAAAACCAACAGTGAACTCGGTCATTCCAGCCGAGCAATCGATCCACCATAACATCAAACTACACAACATCTCGTCAACCATCACTCCAACCAGGGTGGTGAGTCATGATTGATGACCAGCTGTCGTGCCGATTTACTCTATCCAGCATAAGGAAAATCTGGCCCTACCTCACTCAGTACGCCACCCAGCTTCTGGTAAAGGCCATGGTTATCTCTTGCCTCGACTACTGCAATGCTCTTCTAGCAGGTCTTCCAGCTTGTGCGGTGAAACCCTTACAAATGGTTCAGAACGCAGCAGCACGTCTGGTTTTTGATCAGCCCTCGCTAACTTCAAGAAGCTCCTGAAAAAGCTCCATCTCTTCTAAGAACACCTCTAACCCCTAACATGCACTTCCTTTGATCTTCATCTTCTATCCCCTATTAGCTCTTACTAGTATTTATTGCTGTCCTTACTAGTATGTCCTGTCACTTGTAGATCTCTTACTGTATTGATGCTTTTATGTTGTTTCTTAAATGTAAGTTGCTTTGGATAAAAGCGCCAAATGAGTAAATGTAAATGCGTTCATCCGTCTCATTGGCTCTCAGCCCCAAGCTCCTACTGAAGGTAACAAATGTAGACTTTCTTTTTTAAAAACGGCTCAGTGCAAAGAATTTGCGTCGATGCATTAATCGATGAATTAATCAATGAATCGTTTTAGCCCTAGTACAGTATACACTGTTTATTGGTTAATAAACTGGAACTGCATGTTTTCCAGACAAGTGAAATTCTATTTTAGCAGTATTATTAGATAAATCTACTACACAGTAAGTCACTGGTGTGTTTGATATTACTGTATGTTCCCCACAGTTATAGAAAGTCACCTCAGAAGCATTCCAGGTCCCATTGAACAAAACTGACTCAATAAACCACAGTCACAACAATGACATGAATGCCAAATACAAAACCTTCTGTCTGCTTTGAGGACATTTTTCTGCCTCTTCTTGTCTCGGTGAATCCCAGAGGAAGTGGTTACCTTGATACAGAAGGTGAAGTCTGCAGGTGCTCCGTACAGTTTCCGGCTGTTCACCACGGTGTACACGTTCAGATCTTCCAGATCAGCCACATACTGCAGGTGCCGAGGCTCCTAGTCCCCCCCAAAAAACACGCACATAACATGAACAAAGATCTGTCAAAGTCATCGTCATTTATCCGTTTAAAGTCTAGCTGGTCTCTTCTTTGGTTCTGTTTTATAATGAAGATGCTGTGACAGTAATGGAGACTGAAGTTTGACTTCACTTGCTGACCTTGGAGAAGCCTTTGGTGGAGCAGTAGAGTCCAGAGCGCCGCAGGAAAAAGTAGACCTTCTTCCAGGCTTTACGACTGGGTTCTTTTACCTGCAGGAAACCCTGGATCTCCGGACACGTCCCGGACTTCAGCAGGTTCTGAGGAACACACAGGGATCATTATTTTACACAAAATAAAAAATAAAACTTGCTTACTGCATATGGACTGTGCGACACGATCAGCATTGTAATCATCGCAAGAAGACCTTGTTTGTTGAAACACCAGAAGCCAGTTTACCTGAATGAGCTCTGATGATGTCATCCCCTTGCCGACATCGGCGCTGTCGGAGATCATGCTCTCTGGGAAGAAGAGCTGAGAGAGGAAGGAGGTGGTTGCCATTAAAATCCTCGGGAGAAGAAAACGCTCATTTACAAGACAAAGAAGCTGCTTCTGCTGCGGCCTACGCTGCAGTCAGTTTGGACCGCAATTGTCTTGAACATGCAGACGAAATACACTTTACAGGAATCATGCAGCTTCTTTGTTTGAGATGTAATAAAAGATAAAATAATAATGTAATTGTTCAGACAAAGTCTTAAGTAAACTATCAGCCATGCAAAACCAACAGGTGTCCAGTTTTGAAATGCACTCAGAGGGAGACAGAGATCTTGATACTCTTTGTTTGCATATGCACATTAAAATGGGCGCGAGTGCAACGTAGACTGAGGCTGCGTTCGAAAAGTATTTTTTGCTCAGGAAGGTTCCTAACTGAGTGAAGTGAACCGGAAGTATTTCAGTGGCAGCCATGATAAGAGCTGGTTGAATTCTCTAAAAGCTAAGGAAAGGTGCCTCAATGCTTCCTTTCATATCTCCTTTACCTATCTACCTTCTTTCTTTTGGTTTGTTTTCTTTAGGCTTTTTTATAATCTAATACTGTTTCAACACCGTTTTATGTTTCGGGTTGTTAAAATAAGCCATTAAGTGTTTTCTACAATAAAAAAAACAAAAAACATAAATCACCAACCATGACGGATAAAGGAGGTTGATCAACATCAATGTACTGCAGCCTTCAGCAAATTAATTTTACTTCAGTCACAGATGCTGACACCCTCGCCTTAATAAAGGCAAAGATCCAGCTGGACAACCTCTACAGTAGGCGTTTCCCACACACTGATTTATTTGTGGCAGCCTGACACGTTATCAACGCTGATTTTTGATTGAATTTCTTATTATGGGTAAAATCGTATTTGATGACAGAGCTCTCTCTCTCTCTCTGAAACACTGTATTTACATACAATTGGGATTCATGTTAATAAATAGGCCTATGGGTGGGCAGGAGGGCGAGTGTGAGCTCAATGTGACAACCCTGTTCATTATTCAGTGACTGGTAGGCTATCTTATCTGCCTTTTTGCTATCTTGGTTATTAAGTAATATATTCCACCGTGTTGTCCACCTTTAGACGGCCTGCATTACAACAACATGGGGCGCAGAGTCAAAGATGAGCTTTTTGTAGTCCATCTTCAGAACATTGTAGTTTCATCACGGCGGGTCACGGCAGTAAAATCCGCCGTCGCATAATTACGTCGCTTAGAAAAGAGCAGTCGGATTCTCTTAGACCCGCCGTCCTCTTTTCCTAAGTCCTTACGGACTCTCCTTCACATCTTTCCTTGACCTCATGACGTTTTCCATCGAGGTCAAGAAAAGGTGGTTAGGAAATGAGATTTTGTGGCTCTGCGGGGCCTCAGCGGCTCTGCAGGGCGGTGTTTCTCAGCTTTCTCAATTACCACTTGTCCAAACTACTTCACACTCGACATTTTCTCAGCAACACAAATAAGAAGTTGATCAGATGAACAGTTGACAAGAAAAGCGAAGGACAAGATTCCTTCCTTAGTTAGATCTTTGGGCTTCGGACCTGTTGGTCGAACTTAAGACATTTTAAGACATCACCTTGTTGCAATAAATATATATAAATAAAACAGATTACTTTTTTGATTAGGAAAATTATAGTTACTTTTTGTAATTTAGGTGTGCATTGCTCACATTGCACATGTTGGAAGCCTAATTTTATGAGTAAAATGTAGTAAATCCATGATTAAATTCACTTGTGTGCCTTCTGGAGGCAGTGTGGGTACACTTTAACACGAGTGGGCTGTCACCTTTGTTTAACAGCACAAGCGACAGACCAGATCTGATGTAATGAAATACCTGAAGCATTAAGTCAACGCGTCTGCACCAGCATGCAACCTGCCAATCATTCGGGATCACAAACCGCCATGATGTCAGCCCTTGTCAACGTCTACTAAACCAACATGTTTAATAAATCCTCCTTTTCCCTGCTTGAGGTGTATTTAAAAAGAAAGGGTGGATGTTTCTTCTGTTATGCTTTATTTGCATTGTTAAAGGTTGATAACATACTGCCGGACGCGTACCACTGGTTTCCGGAAGAACTCGTACTTGGCGTAGTTTTTGCAGAAAACGAGCCTCGTGTCACCTTTAAGAGACCAGGTCGCCTGAACCTCCCGCACAACCTCGTGGTCCTCCAGACATCTCTCTGAGACGACAAGAGAACACGTGTGTGAAAACATTTTACAAAAACATTTTATATCATTTAGACATTTCTGTTCCGTCTTACCCAGACCCAGGGTGGGATGAAACTCAAGGAGAGCCCAGTTTTCCTGATCGCTGCAGTGAGCCGTCTGGACCAACATGTGACACACCTCTCTGGCTGTAGCTCCAGGTGAGACCCACACCGACCTGCTGTGGCTGTCCCCTCCGTACACCTTTAACATCTGATGGGAGCACGAAAGAAGAGGAAGAAATATTTCTTTGTAAAAGTAGCAAAAACACAAAGTTAAAATGTTAAAAGTCCTGCATTTAAAACTCATCAAGTCAAACTTGAAATCAAAACTTATTTGTCACACATTTTGTGGTTTATATGTTATATTTAAGTTGCCTTCACTCTCAAGTTATTCACAGGAAACAATGCAGCTTGTAACCCAGTCTAACTTTAACGTTACTGCCAATGCAAACCCAACACTTTACATTCTGCCGCTTTGCTTTTAAAGCTTCTCCACTTATTGTGAAGAAGCTACAGGAACGCAGCCTAACACCGACTGCGATCGTTCATCAAACATGTCTAGTAAAAGTAGGTGGCACACCTCCAACTTTACGGTGCCCTGCTGGTGTGTGGAAAACTACTCGCACCGTGTGCAGCATAAAATCCAACTGCAGGTTTTCCAAATCAAAAGTGAAGACTTTTCTTTCTTGCTTTGATTAAATCAAATTTAAGACTTTTGGTTATTAGCTTACATGCCCTGTAACTTTTACTGTGCAGCATTAACCCGTTTTAATTTTCTATTTAACTCTTTAAAAATAAAGCGCGTAGCCTCAGACAAAACCAACTAGAGAGAGCAGATCCTTCTCGGTTTATTCTCTTTTCAAAAGACAAAAAATAATTGTAACTCAATTATTTGCTCAACCCCTCAGCCTGTTTTTATTTTCTAGTTACCTCTTTAAACCCTGATTGTTCACTGCACTGAAACTTTTACTGTCCTGTTTTACACAGTTTTATTTATTTATTTATTTTAATTTCACCATTTTCAAAATCATATTTTAATGTGTTTCTTTTTCAATTTCAAATGTAAAGCACTTTGCCTTGTTGTTCAAATGTGCTATAAACTTGATGAAGAGAGTTTTTATTTATTTATTAAAACAATTATTTGTTTGGCTGCCCTGTAAACAGATACAGTTGTCGCACGCACGCACAGTGTATTTACATGTTTTCGAACAAGCATGGCCTTAAAAAAGTTTGACAGAACATACTGTTCAGAAATAGTTTTGGCAACGCATCAACGTGGGTAAGCCAAAATGTGGAGCCAAGAATCTGTCGACGGTGCTGCAAAGACAGACGCAGCCATCCTGTTCTCAACAGGCCGTGACACTCAAAGAGACGGCGCCTTCGAATTCTTCCTAATTTTAGACTGAAGCAAGTCTGTGTCTTAACTTTCTGTCTTACGGTGAACTAAACTTAGTGTTTACATCCCAGGTTTCCCATCTCATTCTGCATGTGGAGAACGAAATCTCTAAAACACAGATCCGCTCCCATGTTTCTACATTCTCCTCTACGCTGAGGAAAAGATCAGATTGGAGAAGCAGCCGAGCGTGCGGGCTGACAGTGGAGGTGAACTACGGTGCAGGTTGTTCAAGGGTCATTCAAGGGTTATTCAGGTTTCTGCAAGCAAGCTGCCGTCTGACACAGCGTCTGGATCCAGCCGCACGCTTCAAACCAAAAACAAAACAAACCTGCCCGACCAGAAACCTGCGCCTGTCAATCAACAAGTCAGGGACTGGTTGGGCGAGTGCCGCCGTCAGACAGGACAAATAACGTATTATCAACCAGGGAGGCTTATGGGGGAGGAACCTTCCTTCAATGGAAACCCTGCGGTTCATGATCCGATCCAGGTGAGTCGGAGGAAAATATGTGTCTCTTTGCTCAGAACAAATTCAGTCTCCACGTTTGGGACATGAAGCTGGTAACGTGCAACAACAGTGGAGATTAGAGGAGGTATTCAATACTCAAGCGCACTTCATTCTGTTCAGGTAGTCTGAAATAGAGAGGTTGATTTTATGGTGTATAGTTTAATAGAAAATTAAGAGGTAAGAGACGGAACAATTGATTAAATGTGTTTGCTATTTAACAGGTTATTATGGTAAAGAATTAATATCTAATAGAGATACGCTACATGGCCAAAACTATGTGGACACCTGACCCTCAAACCCTTTGTATACCATTACATTTTAGGATCTCCTTACTTTTCAGATATTTAATTTCAGATAATTAATGTTCATGTGTACTGTAAGGTCGAAACTATACCAAGGAAAATTCCTCGTATGTGAAAATGTACCTGGCAATAAACCTGACTGATCGGGGGATTAATCTGCTGCTTTAACAGCCTCCACTCTTTTAGTTTAAGGCCAGATGTTAGAAGCAAAAATATCTTTCCCTTATCTATATGATAATAAACTGAAAATCTTTGGGTCTCGGACTAAATAAACAAGTTATCGAAATAGATCACTTTGGTCTGTGGGAAAATTTAAACTGATGTTTTTCACAATTTTCTGACATCTTACAGGCAAAACGATTAACTGACTAACTGAGAAGATAGTCAGCTGATTAAGCAATAATGAAAATAATAATTTGTTGCAGCCCAAGTTAGTTATTTATTTTAAATCAAATCACACACACACACAGTCCTGACAGAGCTTCTGCTTTGATCGTTTCTTATTTAGTTAAGTGAAGTTATCAGGGGCTTAAAGATTTCCTGTTATTGGAGCTAAGTAGCACCAAAGCATGAAAACAGCCCCAGACCAAAGGAATACCAAAGTATGTAGACACACTATTGGTCATCTATTATAACCTAAAATAAAGATTAAGCAAAATGGCTCACAACAACATGGTTGGTGAATGTGTGGAAATACAGAAGCCAATCTTACACATATTTTCTGGGATTGCCCTAAATTATACGCATTCTTGAATAACGTCAATGCCACAATCAAAGATATTTTGGGTTATGAAATTTGATGAAAATTATGTACCTTGGCAAAGTAATTGATTGATATATAGTCAAGATATTACTGATAGCAACGAAGAAGGCAATAACAACTGGTACAGGACTGAACCCGCCACCATAGAACGATGGCTGGGAATTGTAAGAAAGATTTATAACTGAAAAGAGAAGTTTTTGGGAAAAATGGATGAGGTATAATATACTGTATGTATTGGCTGAATACTGTAGACAACCCAAAAAACAGATTTATGTTACATTAACATTACATTTATCCATTTAGCAGACGCTTTTATCCAAAGCGACTTACAATTGCTATACATGTCAGAAGTCGCACGCCTCTGGAGCAACAAGGGGTTAAGTGTCTTGCTCTGGTGTCTCACAGTGGGAATCGAACCCAGGTCTCCCACACAGGCAAGCATCTTATCTACGCACCATCACCACCCCAATGTTCAACCTTTTTGATAAGAGCTTCCAAATATGACAATGCTGCACTGTAACCATGATGTTATTTTGTTTGTTTTTAACCTGAATGCAGAATGAACAAAAACTTAATACTATAGTTTAAAAAAAAAAAATAATAATCATACTTTTCCAGACTTCTCTGCAGATTTTTCAGACCATATTTGAGATCGGAATTCAAATAGCTAGATGTTTATTAAGTAAATAAATGGTTTTAAAATCCAGCTGTTAACATGTAGGTTACATTCTGACTATTCAAAGCTCAGAAACGACTATTATTTCTTGAGGAAGCCTAAGAAGGCCAAATTCCCACACCACATTCTTGTCAGCTTTTACAGAGGAGCAATAGGAAGCATCTTAACTGAAAACTGGCCAGGGATGTGCACGGCCCAGGACCGGAGGGCTCTGCAGCGGGTGATTAAAACTGCTTTTGTGAAGCGATTCAAAGATATTGCTTCTTTAACACTGATTTGGTCACAGATGTCAGAATTTGGTGATTATGAGGCGTTTGGGGCAGACCGGTTTGCACGCAGGCGCAGAGGCAGCTCTGCGAAGGAGGGTGTGGGTTCAGCCGCACGCCATACGTCTGAACTTCCTTTCAATGACATCGAGATCGCTCTGGCCCACGCTGGCACGCACAGCGGTAAACATTTTCATCTTTTTATTCTGAATTTTATATAAAAATAGAACAGAATTGGGGCAATAATCTGAAACCCAATTTTTCCCCCCATACTCTCTTTTTTTTTTTTTTCCATCCTTATCCAGACCTGGAAATGACTAAAATCAAAGTCCATACTTTTCCATACTGCGTAGAAACCCAAGGACACAATCATTTTAAAGCTACAGTACAGTGTGTGAATACCTACAGTCCATAGAAGTGTCACTTATCTGCCGCAGGCCTACACCAATGGCCTGTTCGCTTCCACCACTGTACGTGAAACACCCGGGGGCGAGTGTGGCACAGCGACATGTTGCTGTAATTACGGACATGTTTATTCTGGCGCTGTTTGTCAAAATAAGGCAGCGCTGGCATGGCAACACAGCTCTCCTGTCAGTCACAATAACACCCGCCCTATTAGCAAACAAGTTAAGACATGGGACAAGGATCCACATACTGATGTCACCTGTCAGACCCTACAGGTGTGATGGGATTAACACAGCAGGTGTGATTTGAACAAACAGGATAAGGCTGGTGTCATATTGTTTTTTTTACAGCAAATCCCATGAAAAGACGAAAACCAACAATGTGTTCGTCTCACTTCCTGTCTGTGGCTCTCAGGCGCAAGCCCATTGGTTCCTACTGATGAATATTTTTATAAACAGTTCACAAATAGTTTAATTTCCTAAAACAACACGTTACTGTAGTTTTAATTAAATGTTACGCAAACAGGAGGAAAGAGTCCTTTCACTGCAGACTATTTTCAGTATTGGATGATCACACATCTATACGCAGACAATCCCCGTTGGTGAGATCATGTTTTGGTCTTTCCATGGGACAGAATACTGCCTGATGTATCCTCTAACGCTGGACCCAATGTTTATCTAAAATACGGCTTGAATTCGGAGCTCTGAGCATTTTATTTAACAAACCAACATCACACAGACCAGTTCAGTGCTTCCAAATCAATGGTCTGTAATGTGAAAATTAAATCAAAACGTTATGAAGTAAGATCAGTTCAGTTTAAATATTAACCCTTTAAGGCCGGCGGCAACATGTGGCCGTTTTAGTAGAGGTCATCGTTTTCAAGACACGTGATCCGCTGAAAAACCAGCGGGGGGTAATAATAGTAAGATTAATACAAACAACAACTTTCCTAGTTTATTGATTTTAAAAACGTGTGTATGAACACAAGGGCAAAGGCAATTCATTTCCAATAAAAGCCAAACGGTGTAAGCCCTCAAATGGTTATTATTATTATTCATGTTTCTATCTGCTACAGAGGCTGAGAAAGTTCTTCAGAAAAACCCTCAGGTTGTAAGAGGTTGTTTTCAAACAGTGCTTCACGTTTTAAAAAGCTTTTTTAGAGGGCGCCATAGGTCTTAATGGGTTAAAACCAAAGGACAAATTTTACAGCTACAAGAAACCGTCTGCGTCTGTATATATAATCAAACCATTTCAGATGCAGCTGCTCACTAACAAGGCTTTGAACTTACATGTTTGTCCCTTGACCGCGGTGGAAGTGAACTAACGAGCACTGGAGACTTCGGGGGGCTGCACAGCTCTGGAAAGGGGTTGGGTATGGATGGGACAGAGGAGGAGAACGACTCTACGTCTTTCACCCTGGAAGGAAAAGTTAATGAAACAAACAAGAAAAAGGTCAGAACCAGTGAAAATCATTTAAGAATCTGACAAATTATCTTATCATACAATAAGTAATATATTATATTTTTTGTTATCGTCAAAAAGAGTAAAACTAACAGAGAAGCTTCACAACAAGCTAAAAATGTTTGACAAATTATGAACTTTGTTGAAAGTTGTTGTGCCTAGGGCTGGGCCATATGGCCAAAAATGTTACCATCAGAATAAATTTCATATCCTTATTTCTTTCGAGTTTAAAGGCTGATTTTTGCTCCTGAGTGAAAGTTGAAGAAACCAGATGGCTTTTCAGTCCCTTTTCCTCAACCAGAACAACCCTTATAACAACAAGAAAAATTAAGTGCTAAATCAAACATATTTTTAACATTTATTTCATTGTTTTTGAGGAAAATAATGCCGCAGTAATTATTGTTTTATTGCCCAGCCCTAGTTATGGCTAACACATTATCAAACTATGACCTATTTAGCATTAATTTAGACTTCTGTCTCTGTCAAACTAGCGAATTTAAGTGTAATATTCTCTCTCCTTTTAGCTGTTTTTAGTCTCCACCAACTCCTAGGAGCTGTGAGAGTGAACCAAAATAGTAAAGTTAGGTGATATAAATCCAAAACAATAAACTGAATAAGGCTAAATTCCTCTGCAGAGCAGAGAGGAACAGCTCTGCTGAGTCCGGTGATAATCACATGTGGGATTCTGTGACGTTGCAAAGAAATTTGATCCATTGTTCGTTTAAAAATATTGATTATTGCAGCTGGAAAGCTTTATGTTTTTCAGCAGGGCTTGGAGCTCAGAGCCAGAAAATACTGAGAGAAGGACTAACACGTTGTTGGTTTTGGTCTTTTCAAGGGATTTAGGGAAGATATATCTATAAAGCTATAACTGTTTTTCACAATCACGGTTGCCAAGTCAAGCCTCGCCTTGGCTAAAAACTGCATTTTATTATACTGACAGAAAAACAAGCCAGGCTTAATTAGTAGGCAGATCATGCTCACGATTTCTAGATTTAATAATAAACATAGTTGTCATTTATGAATTTTGTTTCCCTTCATATAAATTTCCACCATAAATTGGTGCAGAAAATGTCTCTAGAACGCAGGAAATCAAGAGGTTATGCTCAAACTCCTCTGGGGGAGGACTTCCAATTAAATGACCTATTTCATCAATGAATATTTCTTCTAAATAGCATTAGATAACCTTGTTGTCTTGTTCTCGAGACTCCAATATTGTGCTTCCTCACGTTTCAGGTGTTTTAAATGTCCCCACCACTTTTCAACACAAAATGACGGCATTGATAATAAATGTAGTTAGAATATTGTGTTTTGTGTATTGTGACACTTGTGCATGAAGAAAAAAAAAAAAAAAGAAGCTTTCTTTGTCTTCAGGGCAGAACAAACAAGTAAAGAAACAAGGAAATGAAACTAAACTCTACCCAGTGTCTCTAAATCCCCGATTTATTACTTGTGTATTTAAGGCGGGGAGTATCTAGCGTAGCAGAAACTAGTCACTTCTTTAAACATCAGATGACTTAAGACCTGGGGTTGAGTCAACATCCACCACCTCCTTAAGAACTGACGTACCTCCATTATGAACGAGTGAGTAATGCCGTCTGTGTTTATGTGCCACGTTCCTGCGCCTGTTGGTCATATACCTGTTTGAGGTGATGAGGATGGGCCGGGAGCGGTGCAGGGGCGGAGAATCGGCTACCAGAGGAGCCAGAGTCAGAGTGGAGCTCCCCAACAACGTCTCTGCGCCTTCAGACATCTCCTTCCTCTCCGAGCCCTCGAATACCTCTGTCCAGGGACCCGCCACCTCCATCATGGTACCTGAGGGGGAGGAGGGAGTCAGATCGTTAGCCTCCAACCACCCGGCTGCTTCTGTGCTTGTTGCTGCTGCTGATGAGCGATCCATCAGCTCTCTAGTGAAATCCACATGCAAACTATTGACCTTTATGCAAACAGAGGACACTCGCTGAGAGCCGAGCTGCTCTTTCGCAGAAGGAGTGTCCTCGCACGCTCACACACTTTGGCCTCCGACTTCAGACAACCACTTTTTCTTTTTAGGTAACTACGGTAACGTTAGCGGTCTGTTTCTGTCACTCGTTTGTGAGAAGGCGATTAAACTAGCCGCGCCTAAATTTGGAGTGAACACGTATTAACGCCTTTATGGTAAATCCACTGAACCGGCCCAGTGCGAGCTGACAGGGGACATTACAAAACATTAAATAAATGTGTTGACTTTTGTTGCCGTTTAATCACCATTTATAGCGATACAATGGGTTTATGATTAAGTAGTTATTAGAGCACAACATTGTTTACAAGCGTACAAAGTTCTTCATAGACAGCCTCTTAATTTTGCAATAAATTAATACATTTAACTTTAAAATCCTGTGGGGAAACATTGAAACTGTTAACCATTTGTGGAGCTAGCTAGCTTTCTTAGCTAGGTGCATCTGTAATTCATGTTAACTGTCATTTTAACAGGGCTGAAAATTTTGTCTAGCGAACAACAAGTCTTAAAACTAAATGTACTCACCAGAGAAAGTGAACAGCCGACTCCTTTTTCAACACCGCTGGTTAAATTCACACAGTGCCGAGGGTACGAGTCACTCTAGCCTAGGACTGGGCGATACGGCCAAAAATGTTATCACGATAAAACCATTTCGTATCATTTGATATCGATAATTATCAAATCATTATTTCTTTCAAGTTTAAAGGCTGATTTTTGCTCCTGAGTGAAAATTGAAGAAACCAGATGAGTAATTATGTGGTTAAACTTTTCTTTATGGTCAGAATGCTCAAAACACTTGATGCCAAACAGTGGATCACTTCACAAGTCTGAGGAATCTTTTTCCAACAAAATGAATATTTTAATAGAAAAATTTGGTGCTAATTTGTTTGTGAATCAAATGAATTAAAGCAAATATTTATTGATATATGAACATTTATTAAATTGTTTTTGAGGAAAACTATATTGCGATAATTATCATTATTGCTTTATTGCCCAGCCCTACTTGATTGACAGGTTGCCATGGTAACGACTTGTCAATCACAGATAGTCCCGCCCTGAAGTATACTCGGCTTTCTGGTCCATTTTCCTCTAAATGGGACCATAATTTACTAAATGAACATCATGCTGTGTTGAAGAAGACTTGAAACTAGCGACTGAGACCATAAACTAATGAGGAAAGAGTTTACTGAGGTAATAAATCAGCTGAGAAGTAGAAACATTTTACCATTGTTTCTAAAGGAACCGGACTTCTTTTTGCAGTCAGAACATTCTCCCCCTGCTGGCCGTTTGATAGACTGCAGGTTTAAGGAACTTCCGCGTTGGCCTCGCTTCTCACACTTCCCTCTTGGTATAAAGTCACAAGAATATACTTAACCACGCCTCCCACTCTGAGGGTCAACATGATGCCAACATGCTGATGTTTGGCAGGTATATTGTTCACCAACTTAGTTTAGACATTTATCACTAAACACACAGTACAGCTCAGGCTGATGGTAACGCCAATAGATTTGCAGGTATTTTGGTCATAAAGCAAAGTGCAAATTAGGCGCTAGACAGGAAGTCACATGATCAGCAAAGTTAGAAGGATTCATCCTCTGGGGAACATGAATATCTGCACAAAATATAATTACAATTCATCCAACAGTTGTTGAGACATTTCAGTCTGGACCAAAGTGGCGGACCAAACACTGTCACTGACATTGTCCCTGCTACTCAAATGGGAGGACCTGCTACTTTTCTCTTGTTTATAAAACAAGATTGATCAAATACTTTGGAGTTTTTTGGACTATTCGTCAAAATAAGCTTCTGAAGTGGAGCTGGGGCAATGCGAATACCACAATATGAATAACTTTAAAAATATACGTAAAATTAATCACATGCAATATAAGTAATGTGATGTTTAATTTTTTTGCATTATGTTCTTTAAATGTATTAAAGAAAACCTTTCTATTAACTCAACTACATGGTAGTATTTAAAATACACCATCACAATATGACTTTCACCAAGAACTAATACAATTCTTCATGCTGCTTTCTTTTGAATCTGTTTTTCTTTGTAAGACCTGTCATGTTGAAACAACCCTCTTGCTTCATAGCAGTTGGCGCATTTCCCATATCTCCAGTTCAGTTCAGATATAAAATGTTGGCACTCAAATTAAGGCCTATTATGGCGACACGTCACCAGTAAATAAAACTACTTTTGCTTGTTGGACACATGTTGACAAATCTAACTTAACTCTTGAGGTTTTATAGACAGAAAGATAAAGGCTGACAAAAAAAAAGGAAGATAATTTTCTTGGTCAAGAGCACTAAATATATTACAACATGGTACAAAGAAAGCAGGAACTTGGCCTGATTTCATCAGTCAATGCTTTTAGAAATAGAGTGAGGCAGACGAGTGTTTGTATTGGTGGAAATCTTTATATTCAGACGACACGCACACAGCTGCAGGTGTTGTTTTGTAGTGTGTATGTGTGGAAATTTACAGGTTTGTAGTTTTCTTTGGCTCTGAGCCACAAAAATCTATTTTAAGAAACAAAAGGTTGACTAAACAGCGTTGTTGTTCTTGTAGCATTTGTATGCTGATGCAGTTAATGTGCAGTAATTGTTATTTAATCACGAAAGTAAATGGTGTTATCACAAACAGCCTGTTCAGTTTGTGTGTATGTGTGTGTATTATGACGGCGGCAGCAATGCGATATCTGGCTTCAGATCATTTTACCACCATCAGATACAAAACATATCAGCTTTAAATACAAACATGTTTTTTTTCCCTCATGTGCACATTTAAAAATATTACATCAGGAGGAATAAAATATTCAGGGCTGGTCTCTCTAGGAGATAAATAAATAAATTCTACTCTCTATTGTGAAATAAAGGACTGTGGTACTATCAATTAATCTGTCAGGTTTGTTTTTGATTAACTGCTCAGACAATCATTAAATACACAGCCTATAGTAATGTCTTTAGAGGCTTATTTTTAATAACACTAATGGTCCAAAATCTACATTTCTCCCTAATAAAAGAAGTACTAGCTTAGTTTTAAGACACTGGATGGTTTTAAAGATTTGAAAATAATCAAATGAATTTCATTAGTTTTGAAGGTATTTGGGATTGTTAAGACAAATTAAATGACATTTTGACCTGATGATGAAGCTAGCAGAAAATCCATCACCAAAGTTACTACAAACAATTTGAATGTCTGAAACAAATTTCATAGCAAGCCTGTAAAAAAACATTTGACATTTGACACAAAACCTCACAGTAGGTTTGTTGTTTTATGGTTGCAGCCTGTAGGTTAACAGAGAGACACGGATCAGGCAGAGGAGGCAGCAGATGGAGATTTTCAAACACAAAAACCCTGCGTGCAGTAAAATCTCTGTATGGATCCCATTTAAAGTCTGTTAACAGGTGTGCATAAGCTGCCATGAGACGAACATCAGAGCACTTGAGCACAAAAAGCAGCCTAATCCAACCCACAACCTGTTTCATCAAGCGAAGAGCCGACAAAAAAAAAAAAATACACTAAAAAGTTGCCTGTCCCAATATTGTTGATTATGTTTCTGATTAATCATCTCATTAATGACTCTATAAAATGTCAGCAAGTAGTGAAAAAATACACACAAGTTCAAGTTTCATTTGACCACCAGTAGGAAACACAAAAATATTCAGTTTCCAATGATATAAAAACACACAAAGGGCACAATCCCTTTTACTTTTTAATAATAATTAATAAGATAATTATTCACTATTTATGCCTGAAAGATTATTTAAAACATTTGGTTGGTTAATAAAATTGTGGCTCATGAATCTGATGAAAACTGAAAATATTTGCTCAGTTTATCAACCAATCGATTAATTGCATCACTTGCTCTGATTTATAGTTTAAATAGTAAAAAGTTTCCGTTACAGAGATATTCAGTTCACTCTCACATAACACAAAGAAAATCAGCAAATCTTGTAAAGGCAGGTATGAGTGAACATTTGGTACTTTTGTTTTATTTAATGATTAATAAATTAGTAAAATTGTTGATTGAGAGTTGTTGCATCATAACTGCCTGATTAGGCTATTACTAAAACAAAGAATTATAATTATCTTTTGTTTAAAGCAGTGACAAATATTAGTACAAGTACCACACTGCAGTATTAAGTAGGCCAATGATAAGCTTCCACCTGTATAAAGGGCACCTGAGCGGTAGTATTAAACAGAAAACACTTGTTATCAGACTGAAAGATTAATGAAATAACAGTCTGTTAAAGAAATACAACCCTTAAAGCTCATGTTGAATGTTAGATTACTGTTATTCTTCTGGCACGTTTCGTCTATATTGTTTCTAATATATCTACAAACACTGTCTATGTATATATATAAACAAAAGGTGCTGACGGCCAGCTGCACAAACCAACTCCTGGTAGATTTAAGGCTTTTAGAATCTAAGCTAACACAGGTGTAGGCACAGAGCCAAAACCTCATAATGAAACTGAAGAAATTTACTCTCCTATCCTCACCAAAGCTCCGTCCCCTAAAAACACTCTTTTAATAAGTTTACACTAGGAGTATAACAAAATCGGCTAACTTCGGCTAACTTAATCTCTTCACATAAACTTTATATTCGAGGTTAAAACCAGCCTGCACCTGTTTGGATTAGCTAGTTAGCATCTCCAGGCCAAAACAAGTACCTGTAAACTTTGTCTTGTGAGTCGGCAGGTTTCAGCACTCGGCCATCGCGTTAATCCCAAGTGAGATGCTAAACTTTGTGTTTTGTTCGTATGTGTGGCAAACAAAACAGGATGCCGTGCCACCGCACGGTGCCAGGGACATTATCTGAGCAGAGCGGAGAACGAGGGGGCGGAGCCTGTCCGTCAGGTGTGCACGGTGAGCCCCGCCCCCTCCGTCTCTGAGGCTGCTAAAGGGCAGTGGGTTCAAATAGGTGAGCACACCTTCTGGGTTACTGTGCTTTTTACTTCATCCAGATTTTACACACAGAAAATGTGTGAATTATTATTATTTGATGAGGAGGAATAGAATAATAAGGGTTGGGACCCTCAGAAATGTCACAAGATAAATGTAAGGGTTACACATATTTATATCCATATTTTGTATTTATTTTGGATAATTTTACCATTTTGGACCTCGACCAGGTGTTTAAATCAAACCATGTCAGAAATTTAGAGGGGAAAATCACTCTGACGGAACTGCAGGCAACTCTTTAAACAATACCTGCTTTAATGTAAGTGGTTTTATATCGTATTTTATAAGCTTATCGTGTTTTTAATGTAAAATCTACAAAGTAACTATTAACTATTTCCCGCAGATTAGTATTGAAGGACAATACAATATTTTCCTCTGAAATGTAGTGGAGTATAAGTGTAAAGTAAATGTAAAAATTACTTTCCACCACTAATCGATTGACAGAAATTAACTATTTTGATTACTTTAGGTCAACATTTCCTGTCATTGTTCCTCTTTCCAGAGAATTTACAGCTTTTCTCAATTTTTAATCATATCAGCTTATTTTCTGGGGGAGTTTAAAAGACATTAACACATTTGAAGGCATCACCTTGAGTTTTAGGAAATTGTGGCAGTAGCATTTTTTCTGTTTTCTGACATTTTATTACCATGAATCGATTAATGCAGAAACTAATACGTAGACTAATCAACAACAAAATTAATCTTTAGCTGGGGCCATGTTTTCTGCATGTTTATTATGTTGTAAGATATATTGTTTTACTCTATTTTTAACATGGCCAAGGAGAACAGCTAACTGGCTCATTTACATTTTATTCTAAAGGAATAAAACTTTTTTTTTTGTAATTAGTTTAGAGTTATGCTTTAATCAGGAATAAATTAAGTTCAGCATTTAATTCAATGGTTGCAAAAGTACACCTGTACCTGTTAGGGCAGCTACCTGTCTCCACCCAGTGGTTGAATCTGATTAAGTTGAGTGAAACTGGTGACCAACTTATTTTCTTTACTCTGATCTGAGTAAAGTTTAACTAGAAGTTCAATCAGAGTTAAATATTTACAGAGCCGTGAACCTCTGGTAGCAAAAAAAATGAGACACATCACAGCAGGTATCCAAGTGCAAACATTTTTACTAAGGCGATTAGTTCATGAAACCAATTCTTTTTATAACCTAGAGGCAATATTTTAGTGTCCAACAGGAATGTGTCACAGAGGATTGCTCAATTTGCTAAATTAAATTAACAGGCTTTTTTATTTCTTTTCCATTTTCAATGTGTACTTTTACAATACTAACAATCTCACTGTTGCTCCTAAACTGGCTTAAAACCCAAATATATTCAATTTATTATCAAAGAGTAAACACTACTCATCTACTGTACTCAAGTAGTTCCATTTTCAGAAGCTACTTTTTTACTTTTGGTACTTATTTGTAGGTTTATGTTGTGGTATGTTTTGATGCTACAGCTTTGGTAGTTATATTTAAGAAAAATGGTTGAATGCAGTACTTTTACTTCTAACAAAGGGTTTGTAAATACACAGCCTAGAGTGAAAAACCCCCCCAGTAATGTTGTTTCTTATTAATTGCTATGGAAATAAACTGTAAAACAAAAACAAAAAAACAAGATGGTAGCAGCTCTGTGAATGTTTAGCCTGTGAGCATGCTAATAGTTGCTAATTTGTTCCTAAACCAGAGTACAGCTGAGAAGAGGGATTAGTCGATCAAAAGAAAGGTAATAATTACATTACTCGTTTCAGAACTAAAGTATGTTTTATTTTCTGCTTCAGTGTTTTCTAGCACAGTAAACTGAATATCTTTGGACTCGTGGTCCACAAAAAATAAGCAATTTAAATCTTAGCTTTAGGAAAGACTGACAGACATTTGTCACCTTTTTATAGATCAGACGATTAACTGTGGGAATTATCAATGACAATCAGCCGCAGCTCTACAGGTGAAGCTGTTATCTGATCATTAACAAAACGTATTGGACAAATTCTGAGCAGAAAGCAGCGCTGAAACATTCACACATGTGCAGCTAGAGAAAAGTCTTTAAAAAGACAACCTGTTGGATCAAATCATGTTTATTAATGTGTTCAGGAAATCCCCACGGAAACAGTTTACAGGGGAACTTACAGATTTACAATCATTCTTGACAGAAGTGCCAGCTTAACCCCCATGGTTCGACACTGAGGACGCCTGCTGAATCTCACGACCAGTTAACTGCACACCCATTCCCCATTAACAGGCCTACCACCAAGTCCTTCCAGCTCACGGACGAGCTACTGACAGAGTGCTTGTCGTGTTGGTCTTTTCAGTCATGAAGTATGCGGCGCTATAATGTGTAGTAGCCTGTAAACACCCAGACACTTGAACTATGGTTTCCTTTCTTCATGTCTGGACCGTTCACAGTTAAAGAGCCTTCATATTTGGTGCCAATCCTTCATCCCAACAAGGAAAAATTAGACAGCCGGATGCTTTCAGATCTCAAAATAAAACTGCCAACCGTTGATGAAAAAAACCTCTTCAGTCTAAATCATATGCAGTTCAGGCCCTCGAGGATGCACAACTTTCATTTACAGGATTTGTCATACTGCTCAGATGCATTTGGTTCAGCAGTCAAAGTACAAATAGAAATGCTAAAACTAGTTACAGAGAAAAAAAAAAATTAACACATGTAACATCTCTTAAAGGAATAACATGTGAAGCTTGTGAATGTATCAGGACACCTGTCTCAGTTAACCGGCTGACGAAACACCTTGTTTTTTTAAACCTACATTAAAAAGTAGGAACACTATCCGAATAATTAATTGGACTGAAGGTCAACTCTCAAAAATAATCCGGGGAATTAATCGCCAGCTGAGGAACAATTTGAAAAAGACAATTGAAATGTACTCGCAGATTCTAAGATTTACTTCTTAAGATTGTTGGCTTGCCTTGTGCTTCACGGTCTCGCGTAGTGGGGGGGCAGAAAGGTAGTGTTCAATGGAGAACCATTGCGATGAATAATATGTTATATTCCAATAATAATAATAATAATAATAATAAAACAAACAGCATGATTTTCAAATGACACCAGAATGATCGAGGATGGGCATTGTGTGTGTTCTTTTTTTCTTCCTTTTTCTATTTTTGATTTGCTTCGACCTGATACAGGTTAAGATGCAATTTACTGAATCTCTTACTGGTGGGTTTGAGGTTTCAAAAAAAAAAAAAAAAAAAAAATATATATAGAGGTTAAAATGAACATTTAGCATTCAGTCTACACCATGTGAACATTTCTAGTTAACATAGATATATACTACAGGGAGGGGGGAGGAGAGCTTGCACCCTTGCTCTTTCTTTGCCGTATGAAAACCATGCTTCCTCTGGAGAGTAAGGGTGGGGGTGAGGGGAGAAGGGGGGCCGTGCAAGACTTGGAGTGGGGGTAGGCTGAGTGGGGCAGAGGCTGAGTTTGGTGGATGGAGAAAGGGGCTTGAAATCCAGACTGCTGATTCCACAGGAGGTGTGTAAAAGGCACGCCAGGGTTACTCCCCATCCCAGCCAACACACAGAGACGCCTTCACACCCGCACACACTCGCTGAACACACAAGGTACACGCCCGCACACACGCCCACACACGCGCACACACACACACACACACACGCAGCACAGGCTAGAGCCCCGAGAGTACTGACGAGGGAGGAGGGGAGAAAGCAGAAGGAAGGGAATGAAGGAAGTTCTTGAAAGAAAGAGCTGGGGGTTGAAAACTGGGTGAGATGGGAGCGAAGGGGCCTGGATCCGGTGCTGCCACTGTGTTGAAACAGAAAAAAAATAAACAACAAACAAAAACCAAAACTGGTGGAATGGATCATTTCTGGTTCTTCAGCTGGTTGGAGAGCCAGTCCAGGCCCTCGTACAGGCCGTCCCCGCTGGTGGCGCAGGTGGCCTGGATGTACCAGCTGCGCTGACGGAGGGCGTGCAAGCCCAGCTTGTCTGTGATCTCTGCAGCATTCATAGCGTTGGGGAGATCCTGGGAGAAGAATAAACAGTCCGTCATGATGCAGAACATGATCAAGATCTGTAGCAACGTAAGACCACACAGATTCTCAAGGAACAGAAACGTGACCTCACCTGTTTATTTGCAAAAACAAGCAGCACGGCGTCTCTAAGTTCGTCCTCAGCGAGCATTCTGGACAACTCCTCCCTCGCCTCGTTCACTCTCTCCCTGTCGTTGCTGTCCACCACAAAGATGAGCCCTGCGGACAAAAACACAGTTACAACCAATAAAAGTACCACAAGTCTGTTAAATACATCGTTATTATTAGTTCCAACACAGAACTTCTGCTTCGTAATCATTTATATTCAGGTTCACAAAGCATTTTCTTCTCTCTCAGATCAAAAGCCGTGACTTTGTTCCATTAATAATTCATTCTGTTTCCGCTGCTTAATGAGAAAAAAGCCAAAAGCCTAATATTCACACCATGCCATAGATGAGTGCAGCTTCAACTCTGTGGTTCAAACGTGGCCATTATGTAAATTAATAATCCCAAAACATTTGGAGGATTAAACCGATAAACTGGATATTTAAATGTGAACTGCTGAAAGTCAGACACACACATAGCTCAGCTATCAAGTGTAGAAAAGCAGCCAATTCAAAAATAAACCCCAAATGTGTCACTTGGTAACTGCAGGTCTGTTAAAGTGTGAATATTTCAGCAAACCAAAAGGCTGACAAACACTTGGATCATGGTATCTGACAACTTTAAATGCAGTAGAATTTATTTAGTGCAGTCGAGTCATTTTGAGACTTAAATTATTTAAAATGCAGCATTTTTAGAAGGCAGGAACACTCGCAGTAAAACAAGGAAATGTTTATCATGGAAAGAAAAACCTTCCCTGACATCAGTGACCGGCAGCTGCAGCTTTCTAGCTCGTGTGATTCTGTGTTGAAAGTGAAGAGAGAAACAAAACAAAAGAGAGAGAAGAGGACGACAAAAAGGTCCCAGAACCAGACAGGTGAGCTATAAGGACGTTCAGATCCAGTTTCCTAGCTTCCTGACTAAATAAACCACCAGGTTTGGGAAACGTTTCATCATCCCTGCAGCTTACTAAACACACAAACAAGTTACTGTCATGGACCAAGTTTTCACGTGGACGTGGTTGCTGCAGCTACACCTATACAGAGCACCACTCAATCTTTGTCAAATTAACAGACCCTCTGGTGTGAGCAAAAAATATCACAAACAAAAAGGCATCAATGCTCACTGACAGCAAGAGACAAGAGTCCTTGGTTTGTATGCTGTCAACAGTTTGATGGAGGTATTTCTGAACCATTTTTCGTCGTAGCAGCGTAGTGGGTCCAAACCTTTCTGGCTTGTGACGCCTTTAAAAACAAAGCAGTGTCTACCTGTGAACCCACATCACAGATTACTGCCGTAAAATGGACATGAATTAGCAGTTCAAAGAGTATTGTCTTATTTGATAGCATTCAAATAAAACAATACGAGGAGGCCTGAAGTGGTGAAATGGCCTATATATGTTGGCCGGCAGTAGCTCCGTCCGTAAGGACTTGGCTGGAAACTGGACATCCCTCCATGTGTTGTCCCTATAGGTCCTGTTTGTGCACGTGTGTGTATTTCAGACCAGTGTGCAAAATACTAACAAACAACAGAGTGAAAACATTGAGTTTCCCCTCGTGGGATTAATATAGTATATATATAATCGATCTATCTATTTTAAGGCTATATTACAATACACATTTTGTCTAAAATAACCCAATTGTACATTCTCAAATAGTGCAAACATGATGATCTTATAGAATATGATGCAACGCTGTAGATTAAACTACCCGACAGGATATTAAGGAGTTGAAATAAGCTCAACCTTTAACATATACAGCAGTAAAACGCTACATACACTTTAAAGCAACGGCAAATATAATAGTGAAATGATGATGGGAACATTTTGCTGCACAATGAGTCTTTAAGTACGTTTTGCTCCAATACTTGAATGCAGGTGTTTTACTTGTAGTGGAGTATTTCCATAGTGGGGTTGGTGTTAGTACTTTTGCTTAAGTAACAGACCTGAATTTGTTACCTGCCGAGCCTTCCCATTTAAGGAAGGTGGCATTATGGGTAAACAGTGTGTGTGTGACGAGTCTAGGGGTTTGTTGGCGAGTCTTTCCCGGTGTGTGAGGAGTTACTTTAGTTAGCTATAAAGTGTGTAGATAAGCTCAGGTTGCAGTTTAATAGTTAGTACAAGCTGTGTGCTGTGTTTGCTGACACAGAAAAATAAAAAGTCTTTGTTTGTGTAACGCCATCTTCTACTCTTCACAGCAGAGGTAGCAGCGTTTCCCATTAACTAACGAGACCATGGCGGCCCGCCATAGTCTAATTTGCCCCGCCCTAGTCTCAAAATGAACCGAAAATAGTTTGACACATCTCATAATAATGTTTCAGACCTCTAACATTGTGTTTTGTGGCCGCTGCTCCGCGCTGCTGTAAGCTCGCACGCTCTGGCATCCGACTCGAGACAACCACTTTTCTTTTGAGGTAACGTTAACGGCCTGTTTCTGTCACTCGTTTGTTAGTCGGCGATTAAGCTAGCTGCGCCTACATTTGGAGTGCACACGTATTAACGCCTTTATGGTAAATCCACTGTAACAGCCCAGAGCGAGCTGACAGGCAGGTTAGCGACTTTATCCTGTCAGTTTCTCTCTTTACAAAGACAAGTGTTGCAGTATGAGAGTCCTACCTGAAGAGAGGCTGTGAAGTCTTCATGTTACGCGATACGAGAACCACATTCAACATTATTTATCAAATTGGGTCGGACTTGATGACTTTAGCGCGAGGACACATGTGACAACGCTCGGTTTTCAAAATAAGGCGTCTATACAGTCTGGAAATAAGATTAATTGGATTATATTCACAGAAAGTATAAAACATTACGTGTCCATTAAAAGTACAACAACAATAAAATGTTAGGGAAGTTACTTATTATATTTTCCATTCTTTGATTTTGGGTTTTTGGAAAAACATAAAAATAAATTTGTTGACTTTTGTTGCCGTTTCATCACTATTTATAGTGATACAGTGGGTTTATGGTTGAATAATTTTTTAGGGCACAACATTGTTTACAAGTGTACATTTAATTTTGCACCAAGTTAATGCATTTAACTAAAAGAACCGTTTTTCACCCCTCAGCAGTGACCAGCAGAAGCACTAAAATCTCTAATATGATATGATCATCTGCTATATCACACATTAATTAATATTTGAATATATTCAACATATCACCCAGTCTTAGTAGGAGAAAGGAGAAAACAATGGCAGGGCTTTAAGGAAGAAACAAGATTCTTTAACGCAATAAACAATATCGGTGTAAACAATATAGTCTCATCCAATAGCTCATTACCATAACTCGATTATGATAATATGGTCATCTGCTTTATCGCATTAATTAATTAATATTCAAATATATTTGCTGGAGAGAACACCAACATATTCTGAAGATATGCTGTTTCTGGAATATTCTTGGGTCCTTTTCTGATTAATGATGCTGTCTAACCAATCATTAGCAACAGGATTCACACGTTCAATTTCACACCCCGGCACTCAGTGTGTGGATGGTGCCGTTTGCTGCAGCTGGATGTTTGTCTGGTGCATGCAGTGAAAACGAGGAGGAGCTACAGCAGGACCAAAAGGGGTCTTGGTGGAGCTGGGGAACAAAAACTCGTGTTTAAAACTATAACAATACAAGTTCGGTTGAGAATTTACCTGCAGGTTGCATCATCAGTAGGAAATACCGAGCGGTGTTAGCTTACTATGCCATAACATATTCTGATGTATTCAATTTGAGGAAATAGTAGGAGTCACACAACAAGCCCTTTGAGAATTGAACAATGGTGTGTGAGTCATTCCTTGACCAGTTTTAATATAATCTTTAATGCAGAAACGTAGCCTACTATAGGCGGTAATGTTCACTGACACCACAGCCAGCTGAGATAAATCCCCCTCACCTTGAGTGTTCTGGAAGTAGTGGCGCCACAGCGGCCTGATTTTGTCCTGACCGCCCACATCCCACACTGTGAAGCTGATGTTCTTGTATTCTACAGTTTCAACATTAAAACCTGGACAGAAGAAGAGGAAACATGGATAAGTCACTAACTGATTGAAAAGAGCTGCAAGACAAAACAAATCAATATAAAACACACCATGTAGTTTAACATCTCTATGAATACAAATAAAAATCAAATTAATTTAAACCTCCAGATTAATGTGAGTGTTTAAGATAAGTGGTACAAAACAGGGCTGGGTATCGAACCTCAGTAGTTTAATGAACTGAAAGATGGCATCAAATCTTTTATCATATTCCTAATCTTATATTTTGATCAGATAGTTCCTGATTTATATCATAGTACAGCCGATTGTGATTTTCAACATCAAACATATCTTCTACTGTAGGGAAAAACGTTTTTTAAGTAAGATATGGAAACTTTGTGTAGCGAGTCCAAAACTTTATATACAATATTCTATCGGCACTACTATCAAAAACATTCAGACGATGCCAGGCCATACAAAACAAGTTGTAAAACACTCAAAAGACACAAGTGAACAAAATTATTAATACATAGACATCCATACCAATGGTGGGAATTGTTGTCACTATCTCTCCCAGTTTCAGTTTATATAGGATGGTTGTTTTTCCAGCAGCATCGAGCCCGACCATAAGAATCCTCATCTCCTTTTTGCCGAATAGGCCCTTGAATAAGGTTGCAAATACATTCCCCATGGTGACGAAGCTGTCAGAGAAGAGAAGGAAACATGGTTAGGAGAGTAATGTCTGTAAGTGCTTGAGTTTCACTCAGGCAGAAAAGTGTACCATCAAGACAGTCAGTGAGGCAGGTGTTAAAACCTGCTCGACAACAGCAGTACATTTGGTTGATTTTCGCAGAAGTACAACAGGGCACAATGACTGTGACATGGTGGGAACACAAGTGTGATGTTTGTTTAAGATAATGGTTAAACGTTACGGTTTACAGCTGTACGGTAACGTTGTCAGCAACACAACAACACCAACCATTACCTAACTCTACATTAACCTCTCATTTTAGTGAAATTCTGCTCACTTTATTCATTCATTAGCAGCTTAAAAATCCTATATCCAGAAGCATAGCTACATTGTTAACCCGGATAAACTACAAAGCTAACTGATCACCAGATAAGAAAGGCCTGTTCCGGCTGGCAAACTCTCTCAGTGTGCACTGGCGGCTGAGATAACGATACTGTGTGAGCCGTCACAAAACGATAGCTCGCTAGCATGCTAACAACACCTCGACCTTAGCAAAAAGGCCGACAATCCGACAGCTACGTTCGCGTCCGTAAAATGTAAAATAAAAGCACCCAGTGTGTGGAGAAACTTTAATTATTTTAGATAGGATTGTAGCCGCAGTTGGGTAGCGTTAGCTGGTCACTACCAGTCGAAGCAGATTACTGCTAGCTTTACTAAGGGCGGATGCTTCAGCTAACTAGCCTGTTAGCTCGCTGCTAACGGGCGACACAATTTCGCGAACGTTAACGGTCGAAACTCCACCTCAGTTTACAATACACAGCGGTACATTCTTAACACATGTAACGCTGACATGTTATAAAAACCCGTCGGTGAAATTTAGGTCCAGTACTTTGTTAAACCCTCGGTGACAGCTCTTTGATCTGTCCGTTACAGGAACAGTTTTAGCTCCGCTGGCTAACCTAGCAGCCGTTAGCTAAATGCCGCGTCACAGTAAAGCGAGAACACCGTGACGTCATGTCAAACGGTAAATAAAACGGCTCGGTGGCACAGAGCTACAGTCCCTTCGCTTAATATGACATTTAAAGGACAAAACAGTGCGTGTTTGAGCGGATTATTACCTTTAGAAGGACAAGCTTCTCGATCTTTCCGTTATCTTTCACTGTCACTCCAAAATGGCGTCTTGCGCAACCCAGGGAGACACCGGTGTACGAGCACTTCCCACTATCAAACCTCATCCAATCACAGCACAAATGGTGTAACCGAAGCCCCGCCTCTTATATCCTGCTGTCCAATCACAGCGTGAGCACATCCTTGTGTGCACATTGCACACAAAATGTCGAGGAAGTGAGCTGCACACAAGTTTATTCAAGTTTCAGCCTCAGTGAATGACAAAACAATGACTGTTTTTTGTCGTTGTAATGATGGCACGAGATCGGTCATTTGAAGATGTGTTTCTGATAGTGGATTCTTTCTCATCAGCAATATATTGTCAACGGTGTATTGTGGACAGGAGTGGCCTAGTGTTTCACTGCTTGTGCAAGGCCCCTTAGTTCACCAGCCAGGGGCGTTGCACAAAAATCCGGGCCATAAGCATCCTCTATGGGCCCCTCATCACATCCACGACTATTCGTTGCAGTATCTTTGTGGGCCCTTCTTCACACCTCACGGGGGGTTTTACCGCTGGACAGCTGCTGAGCGTTCACACACAACGCGATCACAAGAATAAACCCGGAAAAAACACAACTCACCATTACTACAGCTGTATGAACCCAAAGTAAACAATTTGCTGTGATTAAGTAGCAATAAACAGGTCAAACTGATGCCGAAATAACTACAATATGATACAGATTTGTTAAACATATGAATTCATGCTTTGTCAGGTCTGTCAGCAGGACAACATCTAAAATCGATCAGGGCTATGCTATGCTAACTTGGTCACAGTAAAGTACAACGATAGCTGGAATAAAGTTACAAACATGTTTTCTGAACTCACCAGGTAGTTCAACCTCCTCGCTTTCTTTTCTCCCAGCAATGTCCAGTTTTGTCCGGTTTTTATATAAATATGAAGTAGTGCCAAATGAGGCTAACAACACGCGAACCAGATGTGCACGGAATCTAGCTGCTGAGAAACTCGAGTGAAGATTAATCAACGTTGTAATCCCAAAAACTAAAGTAAAAAGCTAATTTAATAAAAGCAGTTTACTCTGAGCTCCTCCCATGAGCAAATGGCGTACTTGTCAGAGCATAATCCAGACCGACTACTGGTGTTTTTTTCAAAAAGCTGGAGCGCTGCTCCCTGCTCCTCTAGCCCAAGTTTAGCAGCTCTTCGTCGGCCTGCAGATTTTCAATCGTCGGTGACGTACGGACTGTCTCAACGTTGATAGGCTATCGCAACGCAGCGTCATGAGAAATTCCTTTGCCCGAAAGGAAATCACAACTCTACGCGTCTTTGCATTGACTCTGTATGTAAACTTACCGCCGAATGCACCATTAGGCCATATCCACACTACTATGTTTTAAAAGGAAAATGATCTCTGTCCACATCAGTGTGTTAGCTGCATTTCATTGATCTTTGTCTATATTAAAACAACTGAAAACGCACATCTAAGGAGAAAGTACTACTACAGACGAAGAACCACATCAGAGATGTTTTTGCATGGACCGACAACGAGTCCAAAGCGACTGTGGCGGCGGACAACAGATTAGGAGTCATGGCAAATAAATACAGCAACATGCACAGTACAAGTATAGGCTATGAGTGTTATTTGCACGATACAAAATATTTTAATAAAACACTGTCAGTAGCATCGTGTTTCTGCTTTACATGACTTATAAGACCCAAACAGGAAGCCAAATGTGAGCGTCTGCGTCATTGTTTTTAAAGTCCTCCGTTTTCTCCTGTCCGCAATAATACCTGGAGTTTTAAAATGAGAACCGGGGTCGGTTTTCATACTTCTCTGTTTTAGGTCTTTGGATTCACCGTTTTAGTCTGGACGGGAGGTGCAAACGTAGCAAAAGGTCTCCATTTTAAAACGTTAAATGTGGAAGTGTGGATGTAGCCTCAGTGCCCTGCCCAGTCCAACACCCCTGTCAGTGACACAATAAACAGCAGTGTGCTTCCAACTTTGTGGCATCAGTTTGCATTTGTCTCTTTCCTATTTCACCATGAAAACACCCCGCTGTGCACAAACCAGCTCCATAAACAAATGGGTTTTCCCAGTTTGGTGTGGAAGAATGTGCATAGAGCACTGACTTCAACCCCATCCAACAGCTCTTGGAGGAACTGGATCGCTGACTGTGAGCCAGACCAACTAAGTGTTGGACCTCACTTGTGGCTGAATGTGAGCAAATCCCCGCAGCCAGTGGTAGAATCCTAAATGTGACATTGATTCTTTACATGTTTATTGCGCAACCAAAATGAGTATTTTTTCTTCTGCTTTCTTCATTTTTCCATTTGATGATGGGCTTTTTGCTTGATCACCTGTTTCATAGCAGCAGAAGGCCCTTTAGTTTCTCTAGTGTTGGCTTTTTGCCATTTCAGAGCTACTGGACACCTGCTGAAAGTTAACAAAGATCCCTTTCTACACTAAGCAGGGGGCCTCAAGCCACTGTGCACTGTAAGATTGTGATTCTTGTATTTAGTTTCAGACTAGAAGGACCAGCCGTTTGAATCCTCACACAAAGAATCGTGTACTAGTTGTGATGTTGTGGCCAAGGATGTAAATAAAAGTAAAATATTTGCCTGTAAAAATGTGGTGGGCCATGTGTAAATATTTGCTAAAGGAGGTGCTCCTTGAGTGCCCTTATAAGCTCCACATTCCTCAAACATCATTTTAAAAAGCCAGCATTTGGAAAATACTAAGCTTATGAATCCAACCCTCCCCCCAATACAACTATTTATAATATATATAGTTTTTTTTAAGTTTATTCTTGAACTGTAAGAGTATATTCTTAAAATAGTATTTCCCAACATGAAAGTCTAAATGCTGTTTCAACACATTGCTAGGAAGAAAATATACTAATTAGTCTAGTTACATATTTAGTGGCCCAAAGGTTGTAGAATTCCTTAATTGTTGAATGTAAGCATCCTCCAGACATGACCTCAGTGTCCTCACTTGGCAGCTCAATGTCCCTGCTGAACCAGTTCATATCTGAATTATAATAATTTATAATAATTTCACATCTCAGTCAGCTGTTCATCAGAGTGATGGCTTGTAGGAAGAAGCCATCACTCTGATGAACAGCTGACCTCTGACTCACAGTGTCAGGAACAACTCCTATGCAATAACCCAGTAACTCTGCCTCTAATCAGCCACCTGTTTACTGGTTACCACTTATTAGTTATTATTCATTCTCTCGTTCAGAGCTGTTCATACTGTTCATATTGTCATATTGTATACCAAATCCACCTACCTCAAGTACACCTGCACACAATACTTATTTATTCCAGCATCCTTTGCTTTCCTATGCTCCATCTCACTGTGTACATGTATGCGCACCAGTATATCTCATCCACCTCTGACATGTACTTACAGTGGTAATAATAATTTACTCCTGCATCCTTTGCACTCTGCTCATTGCACTCAATCTGTCTATATTGTTTTTGTATATAGTGTGTATGTGTTCTCTATACTGTTGCCTGTGTCTGATTTTATTGTTGTGATATTGTATGAGTAAGCACATCGTGAGCGATGTACAATCCAGAGTCAAATTCCTCATATGTGTACACATACCTGACAATAAAAGGTGATTCTGATTCTGATCTCAGTGAAAACATTTCACATGCAAACTGTCCAAAAACTACATCGCTATGTGGTGTGAATGTATGTGAAATGTCAAAATCATGTGATTTCGAACACATGTGATACAGTCACATGAACTCTCTTTGTAAAAGCAGAGCGAGTTTCTTAACTAGTGCTGTATGTGTTTCCAGTAGACTATAAGGTCCTGGTCTATAAGAGGCATTTTCACCAGCTTATGTGTAAATTAATCTTCTCCAAACGAAGCTGGAGGACACAATGAGAGAAGAAGGTGAAGGTGATTGGAAAATAAGCAGAGGTGGCAGAAGAGAGCAGCGTCTTTGCCAACAAGGTCATTTTTTAATAACATATAAAATGTCAGTGACGTTCAAGTATTAAAGTCTTGAGAGCTTATAGTCCTTATTTTAAGCAGCTTCACCTATTCTACACCTTAAAAGGCACCAAACAACACGTCAAACTCTAGTTTCCAGATCACAGAGGTATAGGAAAACTGTGCATACAGAGCAGGATAAAAAATAAAATAAAATAAACGGAAGAATATCAATTTTAAAAATAGATAATCAACTTTAAAATCACATTTTGAAATATCTACTGATGAAATTCCTACCTAATATGTTGGTTATCCTACATTTACCCAGAACAATCAATCATATCAGAAGCTAAACATCTCTTATGTCCACATGGCGTTAGAATAATCAATGCCTTAGTTAGTGCAAACAACAACAAAAAATAATAACAAATGTCTCATTCTCGAAGTTCCAGCTTGCTGTCTCTGACCCTCCACCTCCAGCGCTGACATCTGTCAGGAGCAGGAACACAGCGCAGCCACAGACATGACTCTTTGATCTCTTGTTCAAAGGGCACCATCTTCCTGTCCAGGGTCTCCAAAGTGAAGGCTTTCCCTGAGATCTGAACGATGGATGTGAGAGAATTCATGTGAGTTTTTGTTGGGTGGGTATAAAACCAACACTAACTGAAATGTGTCTGTTGCGTCTGGTCAGATTCATAATCTTGTTTTAATTCTTTGATCAGATAGTTTGAGATTTACACATTTAACTTTCTAGGTTGGACCCCTCCCACCCTGGACACAAACTGCTTCAGACAGACAGACTCTGGCAGGAGGCTGCGGTCCATCAGGACCAAAACCTCTCGCCACAGAAACAGCTTCTTTCCGTTACAGCGGGCTTCCTCAACAAGGCTCGGGTCCCAAACACACTCCTGAACCCACACTTTACAACAACGCTCAACTGTGCTTTATGCTCATGCTGTGAATTTTTGCACACACCTGTCAGCATTGTATTATAGTATTATTGTAATTTTTTTGATCTTATTACTTTTTATATATTTATATTTACGTTCATGTGTACTGTAAGCACCGATTTATACCAAGGCAAATTCCTCGTATATAAAATGTACCTGGCAACAAACCTGATTCTGATTCTGATTCTGGTACAATATTAATTTGCTTTAATCAGTTTTGGAGCCTTAGATCCTCACAGACAGTGCATGAGAGAATTATTAGGTCATGGTTTACAAATTCAGCTCTAAATGGGAAATGTATGGATAAAAGACACTAGGGCTGACACCGATTAGTCGAAGATTCGATGATTCGACTGTGAGATTGAAGCTTCGCAGCAAATGAAGGATCGTGCCATTTTGGCGATATGGGGGTGCTCAACGTCTGATTTTACATAGAACTTCCAGTTTTCTCCAATAAGTTAATATACAGCCTGTTACAATACACATTTCAATGTTTAACTGGTGTTGTGCCGACATTTCCGCACCTCGCGGGATTTTCGGATAATTTATCACCGTTGATGTACCACACAAAGAATAATTTATCATTTTTAAATTGCCGGCTACTTGAAATAGACCCGCGCGGCATGCACGCAAAACTCTGCACAAGACCGATGGCAGGCGAGAGAGAGAGAGAGAGAGAGAGAAACGGTCAACAATAAGCCTGAGTGAGAAATCCTAATTCAAAATCAAATAACTCAAATTAAAAATATCGCTTTGAAACGTTGCCTCACCATTGCCTCAATTCCCTGCAGTTTACGCCATTTGTCATAGACACGTCATATCATTGTGTATTGAATAGTTATTTGTCCTTACCTGGTTACTAATTCCTATAGCAACATGGCCCACTTTGACCTGCCGACGTTCACGAATCCTCAGACACTCACCCTGGACGTTCTCGATCCAGATGTCAACACCTGGAGCGTCAGAACAGCAAATAACCATGAAAACAGTCGAGAAACTTGTAACAAAGGACTGCAGGACAAAGTGAGACAAATCTGACTTTTCTGCTCATATGTGACTCAGATCTGATTTTTTTTTCACAACAGTGTGAACTGTTTCTAGTTAAGAATCGGGACACTTTCATATGTGGTCCAAATCAGATAGAGGTCAGATTTTTTGAAATGCGACCTCAGTCTGGACAGTCAGATAGAGCGATCTTACCTTCAAAGCAGTACGAGGAGGGATGATTTGCTGAGGCCAACCACTCCAAGTGTCCGTCTGTCTGACTGTTGCAGGAGGAAAAGACTCCAGAGCTCAGATCATCAGACGAATGGTCAGAGTCCTTAAAAATGGAGAGAAATGTTTGCAATGTTGAGAAATTCAAGTTCAGTTCACATGTACACCTTCGTGGCTGCATCTAAAGAAACACACCATCTCTGAGGCGTCCATCTGCGATGTGTCGGAGCAGCTGAAACAGGACGGAGGGTCATCGCGAGGTTCAGGGGACGGGGTCTGGATTGTGGTGCCTACAGCTACATCTAGTGACAGACAACATATTGGGTGTTTCAGTTAGTCCCAGACAACATGAGTAATACTGCATTACCAATCAGTTATACTTCTCAAATCAATCCACAGCATTGACTCCTCAGGTGCTCAGAGAAAAGGTGAAACTTCTTGGGGAATCTGGTTCAGTAAGTCTTTGCAAGGTTCCCTTTCAAGAAAACCTCCTTTTGGCAGATGTCTCTCTGTGTGAGGGATCAATATGTGGAACTCCTTACCCACAAAATGAATTAATAAACATGTTATTTTAAGGCATTAGCTAGCTGTTGCTTGCTCCAGAGATGGTAGATAGGGATCCCCTGAAAGGTCATGATGGGAATTATATTTTTTGGATCTTCTTTTACATTCCCTAAAACCTACTTCCAGAAAGCCTCCCAGGGCCAGGACCTAGCTGGCACAGTGCTGAATTGAAGTGTGGCTATGCAGGACAAGGCCTCACTGATTACTCTACAAAAACACATCTTTAAACGCTTATTTTGGTGAAACTGGATCAGATTTTATAATTAAAATATGTCCTCCGGCTGCTCTGCCTCAACCTTCGGTAATTTACGGAGCTTCCTGATGGACAGCACTGACGGGCTGGAGGAGGTCCTATGCAATACAGATCCCTCTATGACATCACGAAGGGAGCCACATTCAAACAGCTTGTTTACACACACAAAACAGAGCATGAGACAAAGAGAAGATGTTTTTATCCCATAGTTTGGGGGTCTTTTGACACAAGTTTAGGTTGAAAAGACATTAAAAATGTTCCATGTGCAATTGAGAGGAAAAGCTCTGCAATAATTAGATCAGATCAATCGGTTTGTGAGATGCTGTATCCTACTGAAATGTAGTTGCAGCAGATGAAATGAAGTGATTGTGCACATGAGCTGTGTTGGCGAGTTTTTCCGACTCACCGTCTCTGAGGTATTCCAGCTCCGGTTCTGATCCCCATGAATTATCATTTGTCTTTTGGCCTTTTTGCAGCACAGGGAAAAGGCCTCGGAGAGCACGGAGATACTCTGTAGAAATGGAAGAGTCCCACTCTTCTTCCTCCTCCTCTTCATCTTCTTCCTCTTCCCCATCCCCTTCATAGTCCGGGTCAGTTTTCATCCACTTTTCCTGAATCTGTTCCTCCTCTCCCATGTATATATCGACTTCTGAATCAGAACAGGTGTCCCAGTCTTGTCCATCTGCAGCGTAATAAGCCTGCAGTGACTTTGGCTGGGACTCCCACTCTTCCCTAGTCAGGGAATCTGTCTCCACTTCAGAGTCCGAGTCACCATCCTTCCAGTCATTGCTGTCCTCGTCCACTGCTGTAGTCCTCCAGGGGCTCACCCAGTACATGGAGGACGCTGGGACGGCAGCTGAGGGTTTAGCTGGGAGGACGGGGATCCCAGGTCCTGGGGTGTCCTCATCCTGGCTCTTGCCGTGATACAGCTTCTCACAGGCCCTTTTGACAGACCAGGGACTCAGACCCCCAACTGTGGAGCAAATAGAGAGTAGAGTCCTCAGTGACGCAGATAACGTCACAGTAAGGTACTTCAGATCAAAACGGTTTCTGGTTTCCTTTCTGAAAAACGGACAACCAAAAGATTTGGAGAGCCTGAAGGGTCAATCCTGTGTCTTATTTTATTTTCCCATACATACCATCTCCTTTACTTTTTATGCAGACAACATGCAGCTATACCTTCCATTAAAGCCCACGGACCTTAGTATGCTGCTCTCAAATGTCTAGCTGACGTGAAAAACTGAATGACAACCAGTTTTCTTCAATTAAATCTTTACTGGCCCTCATTTCTGACCTGGTTTTGTAGCTAAACTTAATGTTTTAAGTCCTTTTTAATTGTAGTTTTTTATGCAGTGGATGAGAAAGTACATAAATCCTGTACTTGTACTTACACTTATGTGTATTAGAGGTTGCTGACATGACAAACAGAATTCAAAAACGTAAATCATCAAAATCAGCTGCCAATTCAATTTCTGTCAGTAAACTAACCGTTCCAGCTGTAGGCTACTTGTTTAAACTGTTAAACTTAATTTAATTTAGTTTAAATTAAAACAAAACATCATATTTTTTAAACTCTTCATATGTTTTGCATGTAAAAATCTTACTTTGTAAAGTAACAAGTAACTAAACTGATAAATGTAGTGAAGCAGAATATTCTCTCTCTGAGATGTAGTGGAGTAGAAGTAGAAAGTGGCATAAAAAGAAAATACTAACTAGTAATACTACTAAAAAACTACTAATACTAAGTAAAGTACATATGCCTCTAATTTCTTTTTAAGTACAGTAATTCAGTATTTTTTTACTGTCCACCATCATTTTTATGTGATTTTATTCCACTATCTTTGTTTTTATGTTATAAAACACGCTGTAATGTTTGTTCAAAAATAGTTTATTATTATTATTATTGTTGTATAAATAAATATTTTTTACATTATCAGATCCGTCTCGAATCAGTAACACATCAACCTGCTCTGAGGGCCTTGGTGGTTTTCCTCCTGAGCACCTTTGCCGATGCTCGTCTGTCAGGGTCCTTCTGGAGTCCGGCTCTGAACACTTTGGCCGTGAAGTTGTTACAGTTGGACGGCACCTCCCAGAGAGGCGGAGGCTCGTCGACAATCTGACAAACAGATCACAAGAAATGTGCACGAATAGCTCAACGCAGTTCTTTCCACCTCAGGGTGGATGTATCACACTTTCCAATGACGTTAAAGAAGACCCTCACCTGCAGGCACAGTGGATGGGAGTAGTAGCGTATCCATGGGTGGCATCCGTTGAGCATGTGCAGTAGCATACAACAGCTGCTCCACACATCCGCCTTGGCACAGAGTTGATCCCCTCGTGCTACCTCGGGGGCCATGTGGGTCTCTGTGCCGGGGAAGGCAGCTCCTACGTCGCCAAACAGTGAATTAATTTTAATCTCTTTTACCTCTTAATCACCTTCTGTGTTCTCCTGGCTGGTTTGCACATGATCATGCGCCTGTGTGACTTTAATGAGTTTTATTTTTTTGTTTTGTTTGCGTGCTTTCAGCAAATTTTACATAGTAAAGGCAGAAGTTATTTCCCGTTCTGTCAGTTATTTTATCTTTAACTTTCTCTTAAAGAAACTAAAGAACAAGATCATACAATAATCAGCAGTCAGACTGACCATTCAGGGAAGATCCAGCTAGCAACTACATGACTTTTCATGGATCAGCAACCTTTTGAATCACAGCTGCTTATTTCTCTCAGTACGAAAAGTAAAGTTTAGTGAACTTGGACCAATTGTAAATATTTACAAAGTGTAAGTAATTATTTCTCTTATTTTGTTTCTATTTAAAGTTAATTTGTGAACCGAATCCAAGAATGTGATCAATGAATATCAAGCAAAATTATTGGGCTTTAATGTTAATTACATGTACTGCTGACTTTTTAGACTTCACTCACCCCTGAATGCCCTAGTGCTCCGTCCGCTGTCATCTAATGTCTGTGAGAGACCAAAGTCACAGAGGAATGTGTCTCTGCAGTCTGCAGACAGCAGCACATTGTCAACTGGAATAAAATCAACACATAGGATTTAGTGAGACAGCTTGTTTTCATTTGGTGCTCATTATGAAACAGTTGACAGAGAAATCTGTCAGAAGCCGTCAGAAGCGACGGGTACACAGGGGGCCGAAGCCTCTGCAGCTCCTGAACAGCCGTCGTGAGGTGGCACAAGGTAACAGCTTCAAAAATAAAGCATGCGCACAGTTTTTTCCACCTATTCAGGAAGATCTGATATGATGAGACTGGTTAATTCGATGTCTTTTGGCTGAGTGAATCTGCTCGCACTGAGCTCAGACGACAACAGAGGGGCCTAATTTGAGCGAGCCCCTTCCCAGTCAATCCTCTCAGCAGGGATTACTGGGTGTTTAGGGGTGAGATGTCAATTTAGGATTAGGGACCAACCCTAGCGATGCAAACTGACAGTAAAACCAGCAGGTTTACTGGGCTCCCTCCCTCCCGTAGGTACTGCTGATAATATCAAATCTACTATCCTGGCATGGAGAGATGGGCCACTGTGGGGGTCTCACAACAGACGAAACAAACCAAAGCTCAACTCTGAAAATACAAGGCCGCTCTAAAATATCTAGTGTAAAACAAATGAATCAATATTAACTGTCTACAGATTTGGTGCTGAGAAGCTCTGTTCAAAGACTATATGTACACAGAAGCCAGTAATGGAAGAAGTATTCACGTCCTTTTAAAAGTAAAAGTAGCGATAAACTAACATAGCTAGGTACCACATTACAATTAACAATAACAAAACAAAGTACAAAGTTCTTCACAGAGACACAGAGAAAAAGTGTATTCAAAAGTACAGGTACTCATTTTGTGATATTTTCTATTATTTACACATAAAAATGTCAGATTATAATTATGGATTGGCAAGAGTAGACGAAGCAAGAGTAGATTTTGGAAGGAGGACAAACACAGCTGCACTGGCTTCATGATGTTGTGTCACCACTGGCGGCAAGCAGGATTATTAAACTGGCTGAAGTTACTCTTTAAAATCTTATTCTGCAGACTAACTAGTTACTCTAGCTGTTAAATAAATGTAGCGACATAAAAGTTACAACATGTCCCTCTGACATTTACTAAAACTAAAGATGTTTAAGTATAAAATGCAAATATTCAAGTGAAGTAGAGGTACTTAAAAATGGTATTTAAAGGAGCAGTGTGCAGGATTTATTGGCATCAGGGCCCATATTTATCAAGCTTCTCAGAATTACTCATAAGAGCACTGCTAAGAATTGACTTAAGAATAAAAACAAATCTTGGCTCAAAGCTGTGCTTAAAAGTTAGTTATCAAGCATCATGAGTTTGAGTGAAGTGTAGGACTAAATCTTAAGTGTCAGTCTTAGAGCTGATTTACGACGCTGTGCCGCAAACAGGATTTTGGATGACGATGTAGCCAAGGACCAATCACTGAATAGATTTCCTTATTTAAGAATATTCTCCGATGAATTCACATTGAAAGGTGAAATTCCTAAGAGGAGTTTATATTCAACACACGCTTAACAATAAAGAATTTTCAGGAGAATACATTATGATACAGGCCTACACATTAATAAATGAAAGATTAAAAAGTTTATCTTTATATGAACGCCATCAAATGTGCCAACTACTCCCGTGAAGTAAATAAATAAATAACTGGGAGAGTAAGAGTGATTCTTAGCTTTAAGAGATTTGATAACTTGCTTTTAGTCTTAAGTTTAAAAGTAGGAGTAAATTTCATGAATTCTCAGCACTTAAGACTAAAATGGCACTTTGGGAAGATTGATAAATAAATATCAACAATATTTGGTTTGTCCATTCTGGGCTGCTGTAGAAACGGACTCTGTGGAAGAGGACCTGCTCCCTCTTTAGATATAAAAGGCCCATTCTAACGCAATGAAAACACAACAGTTCTTATTTTCAGGTAATCATACACTATTGAAAACATACTAATGAATATTATATTAAATTTCAGCCAGTAGATCCCTCTGAATCCTACACACGGGCCTTTAAAGCTTAATAGCCACCAAGCTGTAAACATAAATTTTCACCTGCTAAAGATGATATGATGAACTTGTTACGTACGTACAGAGCAAATTTAAGTCCAACATTCCCTCTCTCTTGGTCTCCACAAGCCCCCGAGAAAAATAGCTGCTAAATGCTCCACAATGTTCACCAGCTAGTTGCTCACTTTGTCCAGCTGCTGTTTGGTGCCAGGCAGGTAGCGAACAATGGGTTTTATTTGTTGAAAGCAGCTGCCTGGAAACGATGCTGATGAGAGCGGTGAGACTGTACTAACCAAGTTGTGAGCTTTAAAACCAAAACCAAACACTCAAAGATTCTCAAAAGCCACGCAGAGCTGAGGAGAACTGTAGAGCCGGTGATGATTTTCTGAGGGTTCGTCACTACTAGCGAAACCTTTCACGTTACACATTTGATCCATCGTTCACATGAAAGTATTGATTAGTGGAGCTTAAAGAACAGGACTTGAGTTAACTTCCTACTATCAACATAAATCCCATGCAGGCTTGACTCGACTGACCGGAAATGTCCCGATGCTGTAAACTCACTAATCTGGTGCTCCAGACTTTTCACGTTGTCTACAACAAGAACACACCTTTGACATCCAAGTGAAGGACCTTCCTTTGGTGCAGGTGTTCCAGTGCACCCAGTGACTGATGAAGATAGTGCAGCGCCAAATCCTCAGGGAGGGTGTTCATCTCTTTCAGAAGCTGGGCCAAACATGCTGAAGAGGTTTGGACAAATATTTACTCCATAGGACTTTAGGATTATACCGCATACGAAGTATTTGTGCTTGTTATTGTTGGTACTGAAGAAAGTTCACCTGGCTTTAAGTCCATGAAGAGCACAATGTGGAGGCCCTCCCTCACAGCCCCAAAGAGCTCCACAACACGAGGAGAGTTCAGCGCGCTCCACGTGCTCACCTCCTCGCTGCTGAGGTGACTCAGTGGAATCTGAAATCAACAATGTGCTGAGTAACATTTCAATAACTTTTAATTTAATCATCATGTCAGTGTCAGGAGCAGGATAACATTGTTAAAGAGCTTTGGGTGGTGCATATCCAGATTTTAAAAAATGACTCACCCTCTTGGCAGCACATTCGAATCCAGTCCTTTTGTCCCGAACACAGAACACGTCACCGTATGAGCCGTTCTGAATGTGGTGAAGAATGCAGTACTCCTCTCCCTCCCTGTACTGGGAGCCGTTGGGCTGAAGTTGCTTCAGGAGGCAAAAGTAAACATGCAAAAGACAGCTTAAATTACAACCAGGTTGAGAAAAAAGAAAAGTTAAAAAGGTAAATCAACACACAATCAGAAAGCTTAATGCGCTTTGGCTACGTCCCAGTCATTGATATCAAGGCAGGTGTTTCCTGGTCTAATCAAAATGTTGTATAAACAACTTATTAAATGATGATTGAATGACGATACATAATGTGGAAGAAGCTGTTCATAGTGACAAACCCAAAAACAATTATCACCTGAGCTTATAGTTTTGTATTTATGGCCCATACCTGCTCAGCACCAAATGGCAGACAAAGTCAGCCACTAGCTTGTTAACAAATTGGAGCATCTTGCAGCTAAAAAGAGAGACATTTCCTCAGGAGTTGGTGGAGACCAAAAACAGAGCTAAAATTGGAAGAAAATATTGTTTATAATATATTATTAAATTGTTTTCCCAATGTGTTGCCAAATGTCCTCACTGGCTAACTTACGTCTGTGGTTAGGTTTAGGCAACAAGAGGACAGAGACACTGATTCAAGTCACTTCTGACCTTTTCTGTATTAAACCAAACCGCCATCTTTCCTGAACCTCAACCAAGTGCTGTCAGTTATGCCTAAACATAACTATAATAACGTTATGGGACTTTGCTCTGTCTGCTGGATGTGTAAATATGGAACTATTTACTCACAGATTCAAAATTACAAATTTAAAGGGTGATAATATGTCAAATGATGTGCTTTTAACTAGTTTTTCTGCCCCCAAGTGCCCAAAAAAGGTTCATTTGACAGTAAAATTTTGACGTGTATGCACCAGGTTTATAGATTTTATGTTCAGCATTGAATGTTATTCCTCAGAACTTCTATTCCACTACATTTTAGAGAGAAATAGGATCCAGCATTTTTGGAGCTTGACCCATATTTGGTATTAAAAAGTCTTGATATCTCTCCCTCTGCTGCTGCGGTTTTGGCCAGTTTCTTATTTTAATTTGTGTAGCCCTTCAAAGCGTCTCTCATGTCTCTCTTTTTGTGGCGTTGCTAAAAATGCATGGCTGAAACTTTTGACTCAACAAGAGCAGCGCTCTGCGTTCTTAGCTTGTAATGTGTTTAAGACATATGTAGACATGTTGATATCAGACCCAAATATAAAAATTATGTAAATACACCTAATGTGAATGTCTTACATGATGAAATATGAGTCCTTCATTGACAGGTTGGCTGGTCTTCCAGTGATTCAGAGTCTGTTTTATCAAATCTCTGAAGAAAGGTAAAACAAAGAGCTTTGGCATATGTGTCACTCTGCCTCTTAGGATGTCCAAAACTGTGTCGACATCATTCACGTCATCAAAGCCAAAGGCACACTGGGATGTATTCTGAGTGCTGGAGGTGTAGGTGGAGTCTGAATTTCCCAGCAGGCTTTGCACACACCCTGTAGAGTCAGACTCCCACTCAGTATGGGAGGAGGAGGTAAAACCAGACACGTGCATAAGGTCAAAGATCAAATTTGACATTCTGACTTCAACTCCAGAACTATCCGGTACGTGTATGCCGTCCTCTACACCACAAGATGAGTCTGACTCGCTTTCATGAGTGCAAATAGATTCGGAGTCCTGCTCCAGGCTGCAATCAGAGTCTGAGCCTCCTCTGTTATCAGTGCTGGATGTGTCATCTGTCTCTGCTGATCTGTACTGGCCCTCTGATAGCGACACACCCTCTAATCCTCTGACACACTCGCACACATCTGCACAGCTGCAGCCTTCATATGTGCAGGAGCAGAGCTCTCCATGGCTGCAGGGGTGTGAGACTGAGTCAGTAAACTGAGGAGGAGGCGGGATGATCTCAGCGGATGATGTCATCTCTCTGTATGTTGATTTCAGCCAGTCGATCTCCTGAACCCACAGACCGCGGATGATTGGAGGTTGTTCCTCTTCCTCCTGGCTCTGTCTTCTGGTTTTCCTGCGTTGTTTCCTCTGGAGGTGGTGGTGCACATCAAAGTCCTCATCCTCTGTGTCAGTCATGAGGGCAGTTTCCTTGCTGAGAGACCTGCAAATTAGAGGATACATATCATGATCAGCATACTAGCTGAAGCTCTACAGGTCTGAGAATCAGTACTCACTGAAATAAATTTTAATTTTTAGACAACTTAAAGTAAATTTTTACATATATTTTCATGTAACTATAGCTTCTTTTCCACTTATTCTGATGGCTTTTGTGCTATGTGTTGCTTTCATATATTGAATTCGGACTTTAAAATGTTTGTGTTCTGCAGTGATTTGTTTGAAACATGCCACTGTGTGGATTGCATCTTGTGAGGTACCTGTGTTTTTTGAGCAGCTGAGATCTTGAGTAAGGGCACTGTGTGTTGGTGGGACTGAACTCCTGAAAGTCTTCTCCTGGGACAGAGAAATGTTAGCAATTAGTTTACATTAGAGCTTCATTTTTTAAAAGTTTTATTGGTAAACTGGTTAGAAACTGCGATACAAAAACATGAATACATTCATCCAAAAACTACAAAGAACGGCGAAGATAAATACCTTAAAGCTAAAGTGTGCCATTTTGTGAAATTCGCCTTTTAGCATTCCGTTGTTTAGTGTTAGACGAGAAGATTGATGCCGCTCTCATCGGCTATCCATCCGTTAAATATAATGCTATAGCTGGCAGCTAGTTAGTTTAGCTTTGCACACAGACTGGAAACAGAACAAACAGTTAGCCTGACTCTGTCCAAAGGTCCACCAAATCCACCTCCCAGCACCTCTAAAGCTCAATAAAAAAACAAAGTGAAAAACAACCATTTTACGGGGGTCATGTTTCCAACGATTTGTTGAATCTGGCCAAGAAATTGGCTCATAACATAACAAAATGGTAAATTTCTGCTTATACATTTCTGCTTTTGTAATGGTTAAACAAACATATTAGCCAGATGTGCTTGTGGGTGGATTTCGTTGCCTTTAAATCAATTTTATTATAGTTTAGCTTTCTCCCGACTTTCACCACCATGATAGCTGGAAAGGTGTGTGGACTAAATAAAAATAGAAGATAGATTTAATATCCACCCAATAGACTTAAGTCCCATGAAATAAATTGAAAAAGACAGAAACTAAAGACATTCACTCTCTAATTTTAGTTCATTTGAGTTAGTTTTGTAAACAGACAATACAATTTCAATTAGTTTTTTGGTAAAGCTCTGTTTGTATTATTTTTCAAAAACAACAATGATTTGTCACACCTAGTTTTTTTATTTTATTTTGTTAGTATTCTTTAATAACCTTGTTAGACAGAGCCAGGTAACTGTTTGCCCTTCTCTTCAGTCTTTATGCATCTGTTGGACTTCGTATCGATCTTTTCATCCAACTTTCCCCAAAATGTTGAAACTTCAGCGTTTAGGCTACACTGAAATATCTTGACTTTAAGCCCCCGATAGAAGATTGGCTCCAAAAACCCTGAATCCTATATGTCCCATAATGCAGTTCAATAACATCCTATCCCTTGTTCAAATGTGCCCCCCCCCCCCGCCTCTTTGTGGTCATTCCTGTGTGACAGATTCACAGATACTGTAGACCTGCAATCTTACTCTCAGCCTGTGCTACTATGGAGACACAGGGATTATCCTCAGACACTTCATGCCCCTCTGTGGCCACATGTTTGGCAGTGCCGTGCTGCATCGCCCGACTTAGATGGGGGGCGATGGCTTGGACCAGCGAGTCCTTTTCCTCCTCACGCCCTTGGCTGGCGTCTTCTTTGCCAAGAAATGAGAGTGCAGATCCTCCAGTCACGATGACGAACGGCGTGTTGGAGTTAAACATCCGGGGTATGGCCATTTCTCTCTCGGAGTGCATCTAATTTGTGAGAACTGGAAAAGAGAACATACACGAGAATAAGAACACATATATATTGCTTTGTAAGTATCGAGTAAAAAAAGCTGTAGGGATGTTTTAACCTTCTGAATGTGAAAATCTGGGCCAACATTGTTCAGACTAAAAAGATATTACAGGACAAAAGTCATGTGAGCCCTCAATAACTATAAAAAGGGGAGTCATCAAAGCGCTTTCACTGTGCAATTGAGAGTTGCAGTACTCTATTAGTCAGTATTTAAATAAAAACAACCACCTCTATGTCAGTGTCGTGGAAATTGTGTTTTGCTGGTGAGGGATTAAGCTAATAACTGAGTAACAACCAACTGTTGTCTTTTTTAAATTTATTAATAAAAGAGAATAAACAGAGAAGTACTAAAACACGTATACAGACCTGCTGCCTAGGGCAGAACAAAGGGATGCATAATCATTCACACAGTCTAGGTTTCTATGTTTTGGGGAACAGAGATCCTCTCTCAGCCTTGAATGAACATTCAAGGAGAGGAGAGGAACAACAAGAGAGGAAAAACACCAAAACAATCTCACAGCTCTGACCTAAACCCCAGTAAATGTGGACGGACTAACATAAGGAGGATAGAAGAAGGAAAAACACAATACATATATATCTACAAGCCATAACAATAATAATAATAATAATAGTAACAATAACAGTATTAGATCATGCATAAAAGATTAAATGTAAGAGGGCACAATTTTCTGCCATAACACTCAACACCTTATATTTATTCATTTAGCTGATGCTTTTATCCAAAGCGACTTACAATTGCTATATATGTCAGAGGTCGCACGCCTCTGGAGCAACTAAGGGTTAAGTGTCTTGCTCAGAGACACAATGGTGGACGCGTCACAGTGGGAATCGAATCCGGGCCACCTTAGTTTAGCCTGTTAGCGTGTTAGTAATTGTCACTGAACATAAAGTACAGCTGAGGCTGATGGGATTGTATTAGTTTTGCAGATATTTGGAACAAGTGAAATTTTGATCTCATGGTGGCGCAAGAGGAAACATCAGAGGATCACCGAAGTCATTAGGATTTATCATCTGGAAACCACACGTCTGTACAAAATTTGGTGCCAATACATCAAGTAGATGTTAAGATACTTCACTGAATATTTAGTATGACTAGCTGGTGGCGCTAGATGAGAAGTCAGGGGATCACCAGAGTCTTTCGGATTCTCTGGAGACCACGACTGGCGGCTGTGGCTCAGGAGGTAGAGCAGGTCAATCGGAAGGTCGACGGTTCAATCCCCGGCTCCTCCAGGCTGCATGTCGAAGTATCCTTGGGCAAGATACTGAAACACGAATTGCTTCTGGTGGCTGTTCTGCCAGTGTATTAGTGTGTCAGTGAATTAATGGTGGATGTAGTGTAAAAGTGCTTTGAGGGGTTGAAAAGACTAGAGGCGCTTTACAATCTATCCAATAATTGTTGAGATATTTTACTTGAATGTGGTGAAGCTACAGACCAAAACTAAAATATAAAAATATCACTATAATTATATTAAAATACATTATATATAATATTTTGGATAGTTCCCCTTAGCAAAAACTTTTGTGGTTTGTAAAACTTTTTAAAACTAAGTTTGCATTAAGAACCCCCAGAGCCCCATAATAAAATCAAATTTGTGATTGGCAAGCGTTTTGATGTGGTGGCATTTGGCGTGGCCGGGGCGTGAATGAACAGAACCAGTAGTGAGCCTGGCAAGGGGAGTATAAATAGCACGGAGAGATTTGGCACGCAGAGGAGCAGCCGCATGCCTTCCACTGAGGCCGGCCAGCTGTCCAAGTCTCTCTTCCTCAACACATGTTGACAGCGAATACTGGGGGATCAAAACACACACACTTCCCAACGCATAAAGACTGAGCTTGTCCTGAAGTCCTCATACAGAGCCTGAGGGCGGATGAGATATCACATCTGAAGTACTTTTGTTTGATAATGTGAGGACGTGAAACTGTGAAAGCATGTGGAAATCATCACGTGTGTTTGTTTTGGGTGACAGGTAAAATAAAAACATCTACACCTGAGTTGAGGACATTCTCAAAGTCAAGAAACTATCATAAATAATAACTTATTGGCAGTAAGGTGACACCTAATTTAAGACATCCAGGATGTGCAAGATCTTAAACACTGAGCCCGTCTCCCAAACAATGACAAACTCTTCCCATGGTGCACTGCTAACTGCACTTCCTGTCAGCGACACAGCTCGCTCCCCTCTTCCCTCTGCGACCTGACAGTGAAAACACACATCCAGTGCAACAAACTCAGACCGACAGTGTGGTTTAAAGTTCCAGCCAAGTGAAACTCTGCACCGACATTACCTCAGCGGGACGATCAGAGGCCTGTCTCCTGTCTCAGGTTCAGGTGAAATCGCTCCAGTGATCCTGTACGAAGACAGAAAGACAAGTTTCTGTTCCTTCTTCTTCTTCTCTGTCTGTCCTGTGTCCTGTGTGCGTTAGTCTCCAAGTGTAACCTACCGGCTTTGTGCCCACGCAGGCTCTGGTGATTGGTTGACCACGTGTGTGAGTTATGAGCTCTTACACCTCCGTCGCCCCAGCCCCCTAAACCCCCCCTCAAACACCCAACACCCACACACAGTCGCCTCTGGATGGATACTAGATGCCCTCAGTGACACTTGGATCTCCTTTGGTCTCCTCAATGTTTCATTTATCGCAACTTTGAAGACAACAAAACAGCATTTTCACCACAAGACTGCTTAAAGTTATAATTAAACTCATTAAAATCTGTGGTGGAAGAAGTATTCACATATTTTACTCAATACATCAGCGTAAAAATACTCGAGTAAAGGTCATGGATACTGCAAACATAAAAGTAATCATCATGCAAAATGGCCCATTTTAGAATTATTCGTGCATTAATATGTAAGTATCATTAATGTTGTAAAGGTGCGGCTAATTTTAATTACTTTATATACTACAGGGTAGCTTCAGCTAAAAAAATACATCATCATTTATTAGATTATTGATACATTATATTGCATCATTAATCTGAATCTGTAATAACTAATGTTGTCAAATAAATTAAGTGGAGTAACAGTATTATAAAGTAGCATAAAATGGAAATACTGAAGTAAAGTACAAGTAACTCAAAATTTTAATTAAAGTACTTGATTAAATGTACTTGCATTCCATTTTGCCATTAATACTCAAATACAAAGTAAGTCTCTCTGAAAGTTGCAGCAGTATTAACAAAATGTATTCAAAAGTAAAAATACAGAATGGATCCTTTCACAGAGTCATATTATTATAGAATATTATATAATTCTGTTTCTAATCATTAACGAATACACAAAAAGAAAATTGTAACGATATAAACAACAACAATGTGTTTTATGTAAAAGGCAACAAGCGACTATAAGTGTCTAATGTAGTACAGAGTAAAAAGTACAATATTTCCCTACAAAATGTAGTCTAAGTCTAAAGTAGAATCAAATCTAAATACTCAAATAAAGTACAAGTATGTCATTATTTAACTTACTGTAGATGCAGTACTTGAACAAATGTAGTTAATTACATTCCAACAGTAAACTAAATAGATTTTGCTGTACTTGCTTCTTTTATTGGATACCTTTTCGGCTGTTGACATATTATAATTGACATGTTATAATTATACCAATAATACATTTTGATTGTACTTAAAAGCATGCATTGATTTCTATTCTCACAATGTGCTGATGACACATTGGAGGCTACAGCAGCATTTTATTGTGCAATCCTGAGTTGTATAATGACAGTAAAGCTAAACCTTGAACCTTAACGTTTCACTTACGGCAACTTTGAGGACAAAAAACAGCACTTTCACCGTGCTGAACTGAGACATCTTGAAGTTATAATTATGTGTCTTCCTTTAAATATCCTAGAAATGTACTTTAAATTGAAACACATCACATTTACACATGCATTATTAACATATTTTAATTATACCAACAATACATTTTCACTTATTAAAAAAACTAGCTATAATTTATACAAAATTTTAATAAACTCAAATCCCATTTTTCGGGATTACTAAACTATGTAAAAAAAAACATAATAATAAATGTACTGTATGTAATTTAATGCATTACTTCTGCTCTTCTGGGCTATGTAAACTTGTACTAGTGTTTTTACTGCAGTAAATTTACTGCATATAAATATACTTAAAAACAAAAACAATAAAAGATCTCCCATTACTTGAAAAAGTGTATGTAAATATACTTAATAATGATAGTTACAATGTAATTGTGTCAAAATATCATAGTTATGTGCACTTAATAAATGTTAAGTTGTATATATATATGTATATATAATTAATTCATTCATTAAGTACAATGATAGTGATACATCAACAACGGTACTCTAAATTATACTGCTGAATAGATTTTTTAACCTGTGCAATTATATTTATTTATTTTCTACAACATGCCACTACCTCCTGCTGCGACATGTGCAATGTTCATGTCAATCGCATCTTTATTTAGTTAATATATAACTCCTAAGTTTCACTCTTATTTTTCTATATAATATTTTTCATGTAATGTGTATTATCTTATATGTTTTTGCTGTGTTGTATCTGGAGCTGTTGTAACAAGTGAATTACCCCCAGTATGGGATCAATAAATCTTATATCTTATCACACAAGACTGCACATGCAAGTATACTACTAGTATATTGAAGATGAACATAATTCAGTGTACTTTTTTTTATATATATAATAAAGGATTCCTTATGAAGAATGACAAAGCAAAATATTTTTTTTATTGATATGATAGAAATTAGGATCTTTCAAATGTAATACATTACAATTACAATAATGGTACTTCATTTTGATTAAATTCATTATAATACAGTATATTGTCATTATCTTTAAACTGCGTTTAGGAATTTCTAAAAAACACTTACTTATAGTTGTTCCAAATTAACACATTTAGTATGCACTACTTACAATTAAAGAGTGATAAGTAGATTTAAAGTTTATTCCTGTTTCACCTGAGTTGGTATACATTGTCTCTGCTATAATATCAGTCAGATTTGTTTTTTTAACCATTTCAACAGTGAATATTATAAATGAATTTTTGTTTCTATATTTAATTTGATTATTGGGTCTATTTTAAAGTGAAGTGCACACAGAAAAAACAATAACATCTGCTGTTATCAGTTTAGCCTTCTCTCCACCAACGCATTTGCTGTCCCAAATAGAGATGACTAGAATTTATACATTCCTGTGGGAATTAGCAAAATACCAGAGGAGGGAGTGTAAAAGTGCCTTGGGTGGGTGTGATTTAGTGTGGAGGGTCTCTCTCTCCCTGGCAACATCTGAATGGGAACAGTGGCTGACCAATAGAGAGGAGGAGGAGAAAGTTTGCTCACACGTCAATGGCTTTTTGTCACTTTGGTCCTCTCTGCTGTTGGTGGGTCAAGTCTGCTATACATAGAACTGCAAAGCCTCACCGAGGTTTTAGAGCTTCGTCTTATTTACTTACAGAAACTTTACTGTTGTTAGATTCATTAGAAAAACCCTCTTCAGCATTTATTAAGTAAATCAACACTCAAATCAGTGTCTCTTCTGTTCACTCACTGTTTTGACTTTTGGGAAATACATGCCAAAAGTTAGATGAGGATTAATATCACTCTTATATGTTTCTTAAATAATATAAGCCAGCAGCCAGTTAGCTTAGCTTAGCACAAAGACTGGAAACAGGGGGAAACAGCCTGCATCTGTCATTTTGGAAATTACGCTTTTTAGCTTTCTTGCAGGAAGGTAGACGGGAAGACCAATATCACTCTTATATGTTTCTTAAATAATATGAGGCTACAGCCAGCAGCCAGTTAGCTTAGCTTAGCACAAAGACTGGAAACAGGGGGAAACAGCCTGCATCTGTCATTTTGGAAATTACGCTGGTCAGCTTTCTTGCAGGAAGGTAGACGGGAAGACCAATATCACTCTTATATGTTTCTTAAATAATATGAGGCTACAGCCAGCAGCCAGTTAGCTTAGCTTA
>NC_060163.1:23908385-23939248 GCF_021292245.1 Micropterus dolomieu | reverse complement strand
CAGCTAGCCTGCATCTGTCATTTTGGAAATTACGCTGGTTAGCTTTCTTGCAGGAAGGTAGACGGGAAGACCAATATCACTCTTATATGTTTCTTAAATAATATGAGGCTACAGCCAGCAGCCAGTTAGCTTAGCTTAGCACAAAGACTGGAAACAGGGGAAAACAGCTAGCCTGCATCTGTCATTTTGGAAATTACGCTTTTTAGCTTTCTTGCAGGAAGGTAGATGGGAAGACCAATATCACTCTTATATGTTTCTTAAATAATATGAGGCTACAGCCAGCAGCCAGTTAGCTTAGCTTAGCACAAAGACTGGAAACAGGGGGAAACAGCCTGCATCTGTCATTTTGGAAATTACGCTTTTTAGCTTTCTTGCAGGTAGGTAGATGGGAAGACCAATATCACTCTTATATGTTTCTTAAATAAAATGATGCTACAGCCAGCAGCCAGTTAGCTTAGCTTAGCACAAAGACTGGAAACAGGGGGAAACAGCTAGCCTGCATGTCCAAAGGACATTTTGGGGAATATGCTTGTTAGCTTTCTTGCAGGAAGGTAGATGAGAAGATTGATTCCACTTTCGTGTTTGTCTTTTAAATATAAGGTAAAACCACAAATTGCCTTTAATCGTCTTTAAATTTCTGTTTACAGATTAAACCAAGATACAACACATTAGTGAGGTTTGGAGGTGCTGGTAGCAGATTTTATTAGCTGGCTAGGTGTTACGCCCCGTTTCCATTCTCTGTGCTTAGCTAAGCGTCTGCAAGCTGTAGCCTTATAGTTAACAGACAAACATTAATGGCATCAATATTCTCATCTACTGTGCTGCTAGAAACCTAATAAGCGTATTCTCCAAAATGTGCTTTGGACAGATGAGATGAAGGCTAATGTTAGCCGTTTCCTCCTGTTTCCAGTCTTTGTGCTAAGCTAACTGGTTGTAGATTTGACAGACAGGCCTGCCTTTTTTAAACAAAACATAATTTTTAATAACTTTGAACCAAATCAATTCAAAGACAGTATTTCCCAAAATTCAACATTTTGTAGAGACATTTTAAAATGAGCGCTGCAGAACTTCTTGTTTACGCATTTTCTTGCCTCAAATTGTTTTAAATTATTTTGAATTCAACTCTCAAACTTAATTTCAAGTCAAAACAGCCAAATACACTCATAAATACAGCAGTAGGGCTTTGACATATGCAACTGTCCGGTACTGTCTTCAACAATGGGGCCCCGCAGGAGTATCTGACCACATTTAGAGCTGAAACAGCATGTGTTGCTTTGTTTTCAACTCAAGCAGAAGAGCCATCAACTCCGTTTCTGACCACCAGAGGGCAGACGATATAATAAAGCACCACTTTACTGTCAGCACTGGCAGTAAAGTGGGACACTACCCCCACAGTCTCCACTCATCTGTCTTTTGTTTACTCGCGTAGTCATAACAACTTTCTGATGACTGGGAAGAGGGAGGCGGGTCGGGGTAAGAGGATATGGAGGGGGAAAAGGCCAGAGGAAGTGTGTGGGCTTGTTGTGTGAGTGTGCACATCCTGCCAACCGTTAAACTTCAAGGATGACCTCACTGAATTTAATTATCACACTGAACCAAAGTGATATTTTGAGGAACTTCATTTCACACTCCTCATTGAAAGGCTGGAAGAGGCAGTAAAAGAAACACATAATAAATAAATAAAAATTTTTAATAAAGGAGAAGAGCTGACAACACGATGGTGAGAGCATGTTTACGTTATTTATTTGAAGGTGTGTCCAAACTTTATTCATAAAAAGTGGATTTAATAAAATTTCAACTTCCTCATGAGGTGTAAAGTCCTTCAAAACAAAAACTACAGGATTCAAGAGCAGTATTTCTACAATCTTACAGAGCCCAGTGTTCGGAAACTCCAAAAGCTAGAGACCCCCCCTCAAAAAGACTCAATGGCAACATGTATGAAGACCTGCTGCACTGAAAATGACTGTTACTGCTGTTCAAACACAAAAACTTCCATCTGCGTAGCTCTGACAACTTTATCGACTCAGTGCTTTTTGTTCTCTGCTGATGGAACGAGAGATGTTCTTGGCTTGTTAAGAGAAATCTACACTGAACTGTCCAAAAGATACATGTTTGTTATTTTCCAGTGTTGGAATGAATTTTCCTGACCGACAAGCACCTCTTTACAGTGAAATTATAAAAGGCACAAGCTCCTTGTACAGTCTGTCATCGCTTATGTCGCTTTAACCAAGTGTACGGCAACCCCCCCCCAAAAAAAGAAAATTCAAATTTGAAGAAACTATCTATCGCTGCTTTACTTGAAATGCATCTTCACCGTTTATCCGTTTCACCTCTTCTGGGTCTCTTATTAAATCATAGGCGAAATAAAATCAACAACTACATTAAAGACCAGCAGATAAACAGTCAACAACTTGTACAAGAAAATGCTGCTACTATTCTTTGAAACAACTTCAGTCATGTATGAGGAGTTAATCAAGTGTTGCCCACAGCGAGTACATTTATGTTTCCTTTTTTATTATTTTTTATTAACGACACTGGGAAATCACTCACTTCCAATAATAATGATCAGAAAATACAAAAACAATAAAGCCGGATGCTGAAAATCTATATTTTTCCTATTGTGAACAAATCAACTTTAAAAAAAAAAAAAAAGAAAAAAGAGCCAAACCAACGAGTGCATCTACTAACTGGTTTAATCTGTGCATCAAAGCTTAATATCTTTTCATCCTCCGTGCCTCAGAGCGCCATTCTTGTCCAACATGTTGCTTTGTTACCATGCAATTTATTTTATCCCACTTGCAGCGTCCTGCAGCTTGGGTTCCCAAGTCCTGGGCTGCGGACAGGTACCCCGCCGCGAGGAATCCATGCGATTAGTCAGAAAAACTAAATAATAAATGTATCATTTTTAGGGCTGAACAATCAATCGCAATATAGCCTGCTGCTATTTTCAAACGCACGAGGAGCAATATTTGTTAAAGAGGTGATTCGTGTGTCACGATACCGTTTTTAATTAAATATTGTCGTGCTGCAGAGATGTCCAAGCCCGCACATCATATTATAGAGACTAATATTTTCAATGTAAATGAGAATAATTATGTAAAAATGATCGTTCCCCTTAGTATCGCAATATCAGTCAAAATAATTGCAATTAGTCATTTCTTCAAAATCATTCAGGCCTGATAACTTTATTTACCTTGAACTTGGCATAGCCTGTGTCCCCAAGTCCCCGTCACATCCCCAACAACAACAACATACTGTTTTCTAAGGTCATGAGTACGAGGGGTAACAGGGCATCACCACCTTTCAGGATTGAGAAGGAAACAAAAAAACTTTTTGCTTTCAGTTACGCTCGCCTCATCTCCTCTGTCATTTTCGGACTCGATATCAGGGCTTTCTTGTGTGTTGGGAGGATAAACGGGGACATAACGGCAGAACCTGAACTTAAGTGACTTGTCATCTTCCGGTATGCGTACTGATGGCGCGTGGGGAAGCAATTACTGTTAGTAGGGACGTTTTGAGAGACGAACACATTGTTGGTTTTGATCTTTTCACGGGATTTGTTGACAATAAGATAAATATATAATATCACCAACACTATCCTTTAACGAGACACTTGCTGTACTTCTCATTGTGGTATTACTGTCCTCTATATCAAGAAGCGAGCGTGATGGTGATAAAATATTTTCTGCCTGGTGCAACACGTTTAAAAGACTTCTGCACACTCCAAGGTCACACATGTTGAAATAACAGGAAATATTCCTTCCCATTTCATTATATCTTCTTTATAATTGTCAGAGATGACGGCAGCACGCATGTTTTTCCCCTGTCTTGCACAAAGTCTCCTCCACACCTACCACCACCACCAATACTCAGGAGTGCAGAAACTTCCATGAACGACAAAAACAAACACGAAGCAGCAACAGCCTTATTGTCTGTGGACAATATGAGCTGTAGATGGATGTAATGGATCCAGATTGAAGTGGAGTTAAAGTCCATGGGGGACAAAGTCTTTCTTTCTGTCCCCGAACAAAATGTCCCAGGTCAGCTGATTCTGTGAGGTGCATCCTCTAGCCTTCAGGTCACATGAGTATCCTACAGGACAGCAGTGCTTTGAGTCTGAGCAGCAGACAGCCTGTCAAAAGAAGAAACATCATTTAGATTAAGATATTAAAGAGGAACTTCAGTTTCCTAAACCTCGAAGTTAAAGTAAAGAAATAGATTCTCAGACAACTGGGTAACAACTTGTTGCAGAGATGTAACGCCTCTGTAGGCTGATTGCCTCAGTTCCATTTTCTAATGTATATTTTATCTTTCTTGCTTCCCCTCCAAGAGCTCTAGAAGCAATATTTAGACATATGAAAGAATAAATGGGACAAAAAAATAAAACACTAAATGGGACCATAGCATGTTCAACAAGGCGAGAACAAGGGTTGCTTTTGAAGAAGGTGTATCATAATTATAATAAACGAGCTTACCAAATTAATCTTTCCTACAAGATATTAAGTGCTCGTGTGAGAGATTGGAGTGAAATGTGGACGTACCCTGGGCGAGGGGCAGCAGGCCCACTCTGCGGCTGAGATCTTACAGCACGTGTCTTGCTTGGGGCAGTGAAATTCCCCCGTGCTGTCACATGGTACGTCCGCGTCGCCCTCGGTGCCTCTCTGCTCGGACTGCACCACTTTGCTCTGAGGGAGGGTGAGGACGAGCACATCGCGGTTCTTCTTCTCGCATGTTCCAGTCTGCATGTTGCAGGTGTAGCCCTGAGGACAGCAGTGCTCATGGTCTGCACAGCAAACCGCCTGAAGGGGAGACAGGATAAAACGCTCGTATCAGACTACAGATTGTTGAAATCTGTCGCTTCTGTCACTACATTTAAACAGTTTTTATGCCCTCTGACAGAGCTGTTAATTTGGACTAAACCACAAATGTATAATATTTTATAATAACACCAGACATAAATGTGAGAAGATCCGGCTTTGGTCTGAACAGCGGCTCACTAGAAAGGTCTTTAAATGGGACATTTTACATGAACATACATAGACTCTGTTAGGGGACATCTTTGAATAACCAAAAGAAAATTCAAGTTGTGCGCGTTTGCATCCACTTCCTGTTATGCATGTGAATATTAGGAGTTGGTGCATCGAGATAAACCGTTGGTTTTTTGCGGCTTGTTATAATATTATATTTTGGGTTTTTAACGCACATATTGTTTTCAGCTAAAAGTCAAACATGTGGGTGCACAGTTACATTCGTGTACACTACCACTGGCCAGAGATGCTCACAAGTCTTTAAGCTAGAGTCTCAAGTCTCTCGTGGTTATAATGAATGTTGTATCTGCTGCTGCGTTCAATCCAGGCTGCTTATAAAACTGCATGGCTATAAAAAAGTATTCTGTAACTGTAACCTGTTTTTCCACTTACAAAGCACAACCATGTAATGTGCAATGCAATTATTGACATCTTATTAACTACTGTAAGTCAACACACCCTGCAGACTTTCAAACGTAGTGTAACGTTAACTACATAAAACTATAAAGTTACATGATCAACAATAAACCTGTAACATGTTTGCAGCAGATGGCAATAATTAACGTGATGGCAGCCAGCGGGACGTAAATGATCACGTTAAATCGACCACCACAAGTTTGGCATGTAAACAAACGCTCCTTCATCTTTTCATAACGAACGACAGTCGGAGTTAACCTCCGGTAGGTCGTAGCTGAAGCAAGAAGCAGGTTACTAACCTATTTTACGTTCAGCGCTTCTTTGTTTGGGTCTTGTTGTATGAAGTTTTAAAGCTTATGAAAGTTTATGACGAATGGCGGAGCAGCTGCCGGTGTTTGTTGTCCTCTGTCACGTGTGGCCGCGCGCAGCTGATACTAGGCGTTACGTAGGCAGGTTTCTTTTGTACCAAGTCCATTTTATTGTAAATTATATGATGATTTATAAAATATAAATAAGCTTTTAGTAAAATGTCCCTCATTTCTGCTGACTTCTTCTGACTGGATGAGCATAAAAGATTTTAGTTGCGTTTTAGAAAATACCCATTTTTTTGGCAGACTTTTGTGGATCTTTGAAGAGACCAAGTTGTCGTTTACAATATAATATTTTTGTAGGAAGTCGGGCTGAGCACTTGTACTGTATGTGCACAAACAACAACTGCATGTTTTGCAATTGTTTGAAAGTTAAAGTTGAAATCTGATCCAATCAAGCGCTACAATATTATAATGCTGTTTGGTCACAGTTACTAAAACATACGATCTTAAAATCAAACTAACATCCTAACATAAATGCGAAGTCATGTGATGTAGACACCTTGACCAGAGGGCAGCAGCCCCACTCTCCTGACTGCAGTTTACAGCAGGTCGTTCCTGAAGCGCAGCTGCTCTTGTCGTCACATTTAACGTCTGTCGGGGCGCCCGGCTCGGTCACGGCGCTCAGTTTGGTGAACCAGGGTATAACACGGGGGCCCTTTGAGCAGGAGGAGCGGTGAGGTTCACAGACGTGACCGCTGGGGCAGCAGTGGTTTCCATCCTTACAGCAGACCGCCTGAGGAACAGCAAAGGTAACTCGTAACATGTTATTAGTTTTGTGGGTGAGTGAGGCTGTTTAAATAATCACTTACCTTTGGCAGAGGGCAGCAGCCCCATTTGTGGGTCTCGTTCATGAAGCAGCAGGTCGTGTCCCTGGGGCAGCTGGTTTGGGCGTCACACATGTTCTTGGCCGGCGGAGTTGGACTGGTAACAGCCTGACTGGGCTCGTTCCTCAGGACCGGTGTCTTCGGCAGCCAGGGCAGGCTGAGGCCACCGGGCTTATCACAAGTCTGTTCAGCCACGTTACAAGTGTAGCCTTTGGGGCAGCAGTGCTCATGATCGTTACAGCACACCGCCTGGAAAGAACAAGATTGAATAGTTCTTCAATGCCGCATGAAATCCCTGTAAAAGTCAGATTTTCAGTTGAACAGATGTAAGAAGATTTTATGCAACATAACTTCCAAAAAAGTTCTCTCTCCTGGGTGATTTCATGGTACTTAAGATTTATGTCTACCAAAGCATTTTTTACCAGCTGAAAACGCCAGCTGCTGTTCTGGTGCGTTTTGGAAGCACACTTGAAAAAAAACAAACAAAAAAAAGGACGTTTGCCTCAGGAAAAAACGCTTTGGTGGACACAGGCCCTAAGTCCTTTAGTTTTACCTATTTACACTTTGGATAATTTGGCCAAAACATAGTTTGGTGGCAACATCATAAAGGTAATAATGAGCATCAGCCAGCATCATTAATGGAAATCAAATCAGAGGCGTGACTCATACTGCATTCACGCCTCTCACTGGCATCTTCAGGTCGGCAGAATTGAAAGGAAGAAAAACAACAAACCTCACATTAGTCTGATGTAGATACATTCATACATTATTCTAAGATCAATTAAGCCTAAATTAGCTGTTAACAAGTGAAAGCAGGCAAACAGTGTAAAGCCGCTTCCATTAGCTGAATCAGTTGCATTTTATTTTTGAAGCAATGGTGCAGCCATTTTGCCAAAGAGTTGCGGATACTTTCCTAGTTCTTTATGCCGACTGGGAGATTTCAATGCTGTCAGAAATTCCTGTCATCATTGAGAAGTAGTTATTACTAAAAGACTGGCGTTTATAATTTTCCCCCCCACTTGGCTGCTCATAATTATGGTCTGTACAAAAATGGCATCAAAGCTGCAGCAAATTCAGAGTGCTTTATCGTTGCAATTGCGAACGAAGCATTTAAATCTGAATGGAGCCTAATTTAAAACTGCTGAGAGTTTAATCACGTTTCTACAAAGTTCGGTTTCAGCTCAACGTTAGTGGTGCGACAGTATTTTAAGCTCCGCGACTGGATGTTTCTTACCGAAATGCTCCTTGGGAGTCTCTCCTTCAGTTTGTCCACAGGCATCTTGTACGACTTTTTTAATCAAAGAACCAGATATTTTCTCATCGCCAGGAGAGTTTCATGTCTGTTTGAGCGTGCACCAGCTGTGAGTTATCTAACACTATGTGAAAATGAACAGGACTTTTATATCCTGGAAGCCTGTAAAACCTCCTCTCACTTCATAACTATTACAGTTGACACAAGAACAAACGTCCCCTCAGCCATCAGCACATCAGCGTCATCTGACCTGCAGAGGCACATCGCCTTCACAGGCCCTTTCTACTGACCTGAGGTAAGGGGCAGCAGGCCCACTGTCCAGAGTTGCTCCTACAGCAGGTGGTGCCTCCTGGACACATCGTCTGCTTGTCACATTTCTCGTCCCGTTTCTCTGAGGTCAGAGCGGACGCCTTCTCCACCCAGGAGCGGGAGGGCACAAAACCCGACGGGTCGTCACAGCTTTCAGCCGCCAGGTTGCAGACCGTACCATGAGGGCAGCAGTGGACGTGGTCGTCACAGCACACAGCCTGGCAGGAACACACAACACAGGCTGGGTGATTTTACAGCATCATAATGCTTTGCAGCCACAAATCAAGCTCTGTTAAATACTGAAATGTTAACAAAACCAAAAAAGTTCATTGTGACATTATCCATATGGACAACTGAAAGCCTGTGATAAGCAAGGGTGTCACTGTGTTGAAAAGAGGTGGGGACAAAGGGGCTCAGTTTAGGGGTGTGAAGAGACACTTAGCTCGCAAGATATCACGATACATGATATATGAGCGAGGGGTCTGGGGGGACCCTCCGCCAGGAAATTTTGATCTTTAAAAACACTTCATTTCCTGCATTCTGGTGAAAGTTTCTAAACCAATTTATGGTGGAAACACTATACACATTATATTTATACATTTTGACATTTCAAAAGATATATCTCTAAATAATACTAAATAAATTAGTGCAGCTGTCAGTCATTCTGTGTTGCTTTCAGATAGGTTTCTGTTGTAGATCAACTTTTCTCATGCAATATCATCCCTGCTGAAGCAACACATGTGTAGGCATGATTTACTCTTCCCTCCTCTTGTCATGTTCACGTGGAGAGAACGGAAACTTGGCCAAAAACAAACTGTGTCAGAAAGTTGTTAAAGTTTTTAAAGGCGTTTGTTATTTAACTGCAAGCTATTTTTCCAGAACGTTTTTGTTTAACAAATTTTGCTTTAAAAAAAAAGTGGTGGGGACATGTCCCCAGCGTAAATGATAAGTATTGTTTTACATGCAAGTTGAGGCACTAAAAGCTCCAGGCTTAGCCCAGCCCACATTTTATCAAGTTGTGAAAGCAAATCCCATCTGAAATAATCGAGAGGATGCTCTGATCCATTGTCACATTGCACATGTTGAATGCAATGAAATATGAGGATGGCATATTTGCTGAAAGGCTGATTTGCAATAATAATAACAAATAAGCAAATAAGTGTTAAAACTTAAAGATTAGAAAAAAGAAACAAAGGAAAATTTTATAATCTTATCTAAAATAAATGTGGGATGCCACAGACATAACGGCAGAATTAACTAATCTTTAATATTTTAATCTTAAGAAAGCACACATCCCAGACTACGCAAACATGGAGGCAGACTGTCGTCGTCAGCTGGTTGAAAAAAAGAGAATCAAACTGTGGATGAACTTGAGGCTGAGAAGAGCGAACCAGGATTATCAGGAGGGGAGAATCTGATCCCAAATCTGCCCAATTATCCTCTAGTGTGTGGCCAGCTTTAGGGTTCACATAGGATGATTATGGAGGATGAAGTTTGTGGTACTGTTGAATAGTACTGCATTATACTGAGAGGTATCAAATATTTTTATTTTTAATATTAATTAGGGTACTCTTAATAACATAAAACACCCGACTGTGACAGTCAAAAGTTACATTAGTATGTTTGAGTGATGATATGTATTTAAAAAGCTGGCGGTGCAGATTGTCATTAACAGTGTCACCACTCCAGCGCCATATTACCTGAGGCAGAGGACAGCAGGCCCAGTCTCCACTCGCCGTCTTGCAGCAGGTGGATTTTCCAGGACACGACGTAGATTTGTCGCACTTGCTGTTATCGCTCGTTAAGGGAAAGACGGGCACTTTGCTGAGCCAGGGCATCAGGGTACCGCCTGTGGCATCATCACACGTGGAGGCTGCCAGGTTACAAGTGGTGCCGTGTGGACAGCAGTGCAGGCGATCCTCACAACACACGGCCTGCACGGACGAGAAACAAACAAGCTGCAGTAGATACACAATCTTGACCGGTCTGCATCACATGTGTGTTAATTAGCAACTAAATAATATTAAGACTATATGTAATGTCTGTCTGAGCAGGAAACTCTACAGACAGCAGATGAATCACGAGTCTGTCTGTGTGATCATTATTATTCTTCATTATTATTATTATTGTATAAATCAGCATGTCGGTACCTCAGGTAGCGGACAACAGGCCCATTTCCCCCCCGACGATTTACAGCAGGTGTTTCCATCAGCACAGGCCACGGAGTCATTGCAGGGAACAGCACCGACTAAAAGATAAAATCGGAACATTACGATCAGGGCGCATGTAAACAAACAATTTAAAAACAGGACTCCACAGTTCTTTGCTTTAAGACTGATTTCCCCTGCTGTTAAGACCGTCCCGCTCTGACCTTTTCTCTGTACCGCCACCAGCCCTGTAACAGCAGCCGGGATCCTAGCGGCCATGGCGGCCTCTCCCAGGGTGGACACGCAGGCTCTGTGGGACAGGTCGCACTCGGTGTCTGCAGGACAACAGTGGTTCTGATCTGAACAACAGACGGCCTGGAAGAAAAGAGGAAAGGGTCTTAATCAGTGTCAATACATTCAGCAATAAGGGTGAATTCAAGCTTCTCAGATCCAAATTGATTCCTCTGAACTCTCACATGGGCATTTTATTATTTCGTGTCAGTGCCGTTCTTCAAACCATACAAAGCTACTTCATTTAAGTAAGCATAGAGCCAATCGTGAAACTCATAATCTAATCGCCTTACTGTCTATTGGACATTGTTAAAATGTAGAACCCTGTAGGGTTTTTTTTTTATTTTTTTTTATTTGGTTTAGGTAAAATTTTCTTTTGTGATCTATAAAACTTATGTTATATTTAATTTCAACTATGTAAAGAGATGGTATTATGCTCATTTTCAGGTTCAAAGTCTTATTTAGAGGTTGTAACAGAACAGGTTTACATGGTTTAATTTTCAAAAAACACCATATTTTTGTCCTACTGCACATTGCTGCAGCTCCTCTTTTCATCCTGTGTTGAAGGCTTCGTTTTAGCTATGGAGTGATACATCTTGTCTCTAAATGATCTTCGTTGGTCGTTGCACATGCTCAGTTCCTAGTTAAGGACTACTAGCCAATCAGAAGCAGAGAAGGGCGGGTCAGTGAGAAGCCAGTAAACACGGCTTCGGTTCAGCTTTTGAGGGCGTGTCCGAGTAGCCGCTTGGGGAGCGTTATATGAGGCACATTTAGCATTTAGAGACGGCTGGACTACAAACAAGCTGTTCTCAGGTAGTTCAGAGCAGAGTTGGCTGTGGGAGATGGGAACTCCCTTTGGGTTGGACTGAGGTTTGCAAAATGAAAAAGCCCTATTACACGCACTAAAAAAGGCAAAAAGTAGAATACCACCTCTTTAAATTAACTTTTCCTCTTCCCAGATGAGCAGATCTTTCAGCCTCTTATTGATTGCAAAAACATTTACCCAAATGATCAACAGATGTGATTCTTCTGCAGTTTTTGTCCTCTGAATGGCCACCTTCTCCCCGACTTTTACATTTGAAAATATTTATTTTTTATCCTTCAAATTAAAAGTGTGTCATAAAATGTTGAGCATTTGATTATAATTCTGGATTTAATGAAGCATCATTTTTCATGTGAAACTCTTCTTCTCTCAGCTTTGTGATTTTGTGCTACAGTGATACCATGGCCAGGGCATCGTTCAAAATGACACCTCGACTTGGATACCAGTTCCTAAACAATGCTTTTTCTATACCAAATTGTATAAAAATCCATTTTAACAGAAGCAAAAGTTCATTACATATTACAGCACAATTTCTCACTTCAAAAAAAAAAGGGAAGCTGTTCAGCAGCAGTTAGAAACATTTGGGCTATATAAAATATATGACGGTCAAAAGGAACATTATTAACAAACAGTATGGCAGCAATGCACCATTGTAGCATCTAGCTGCCTAATCCAAAGAAGAAGGGAATGACTGGGAGACATGTGTGGTACTTTCTCTGGTCTGACAAACATCCACCGTGTCAAATTCAGGAGTATTTGTTGCAGTTCACTTGTCGGTCTGTGAGCAACACCATGTTTCATCATCCATCCCGCTGATTTATATTGAAACAGCCCTACATTTTCCAACAGGCCAACTCTGATCAGACTCTGTCTTGCAGGTTTGGCTTCTCCTTCAGAACAGTTTACTCACATTGGGTAAAGGACAGCAGCCGTATGTGCCACTGGCCATCTGGCAGCACGTGGTCTGGTCAGGACATGCTGATTTCTTGTCTGGACACTCAACTGACAAGGAGAAGTCAGAACACATCAGCTGACTTTACAACATAAACACTTTATAGTTCGAGCAGTATGATAATTAAAAATCTATAAGAGCGTGATTTAGTCCCTGCTTACCGTCTTTGTGTACGGCAGAGATCTTCTTCAGCAGTGGCATGTGCGTCTCACCAGATTTGCAGACCCCATGCTCCAGGTCACATATTGTGTTGCTAGGGCAACAGTGCAGATGATCGCTGCAGCACATGGCCTGCACAGGATTTAAATTTCACACAAACACTTAGTAGAAAAATGACATCATGCTGTTTAAGCACAAAGCTAAGGACACCAAACTGTAAAAATACAGCATTGGAGCATTTGTTGCTTATTCCGACAGCTTCATTCTCACGCCACAAACCTTTATTTCCCTCCAAAACAAAGCCCCCAAACAAAAACATATACACTTAAAATTATAAACGCGACACTTTTGTTTTGGTCCCCATTCATCATGAGCTGAACTCAAAGATCTAAGACTTTCTCTATGTACACAAAAGGCCTATTTCTCTAAAATATTGTTCACAAATCTGAGTTAGTGAGCACTTCTCCTTTGTCGAGATAATCCATCCTCCTCACAGGTGTGGCATATCATCAAGATGCTGATCAGACAGCATGGGTATTAAACAGGTAACACACTAACACAGATTTTTACAGATTTGTGAACAATATTTGAGAGAAATAGACCTTTTGTGTACATAGAGAAAGTCTTAGATATTTGCGTTCAGCTCATGATGAATGGAGGCCAAAACAAAATGTTGCGTTTATAATTTTGTTCACTGTACGTTATTAATGCTGCATCCCAAATTCCCATGTTGAAATACTCCCAGGAGCATCATTTTTGCACCTCTGACAAAAGCAAATGCAAAAATCCACTGTGCACACCGGCTGTGCACGGAGTGGTGAAGACGAGGATTTGATAAGCTCAAAAGCTCCCTGGTGAAACCGTGCTCGACTCTCGTACATGCCTGTACATGAGCTCAGCTCCAACCTTAGTAACTACTTGTTAGTAGATGCACTAAGTATTCTGTGGTGTGATGCAGTTACACGATGATCCTTTAAGTGTAATTAAAACCACAGTACGTAACATTAATTCTTGCTACAGCACAGAAAAGATGAGTGCCTGTAGCTGCCCATGCTGTGAAGGTAATTTAATATGTGATATTAAATGTTGCTAATCCAACAGGTAGGTTATTACAGGATTGGCAATGTGACTGTATACTGTGTGGCAGTAGAAATGTGTCCACTGGTAGAGATTTACTGTCACTGCTATATACTCGCGGCAGGCTATGCAGCAAATCAGAACGCCCACCACTTGGTTATTAGTTGTGCAACATTGCCACTCTGTTTTAATCTTGTTATTTAAGTAATCTTAATAAATGTATGTACATCAAAATCGGGTTTAACACCGTTTTTTTTACTTGCGGAGAGTTTAACGTTTTTAACGCTGCTGTGTAGCAAAAGCGATCGTTATACATTTGTTGGATGCATGAAAGTCTCAAACATACAGGCAGAAAGAACAAAAGAACAGATTCCGATGTATTCTAGTTAACAGACAAGACAGATAAGTTAAAAAACTGATATTTTATATTAGACAATGGCTGTTTTGTAATAATAGCTATGAAATTAACAGAGATGGTTCATGGTGAAGTGTTTTTGCTATCATAGGTTTCAATTTCAAATTCCCTAAAGTAAATAAAAAAAAAAAAAAAAAAGACTATTTCAAATACACTTTAAGTGAATAACATGATGAGGCTACAGTATATTTTCTTAAAAGCCTTTTCTAAACTTGACTTGGTAAAATAAAGTAGCGTACAGTCATTAATACTGGACTGTGTGGATGTAATACAACATAATATTACAATTTATGATTTCAATCAAGTCCATCTACATCTAATTTTTTCTAAACAGAAATGACCAAGGAGCTGTAAAACTGTTTAAACAAACACTCGTAATATCCTTATCGCTGCAACTAACTATCTCAATTAATTAACTTTTCATTTAAAATGCCAATTTTAAATTTCCCAGAGCTCAAGTCCCCCCCGCCCCCCAGTCATTAGACCAAAACCCAACAATATGAAAGTAAAGTTATATAAAAACAGAGAAAAGCTGCTGAAATAAAACTATTAAAATAGTTTCAGCTCCAAGATATTTTCCATATGTATTATGGAAAAGATGAGACAAGTACCTCTGGGTAAGGGCAGCAGCCGTAGTCTCCACTGGTTAGCAGGCAACATGTAAAACTTTCTGGGCAGCTGCTTTTTCCACCAGGACACGTCACTGAACGGACTGACGAAGCTACAGAAACATGAAGAAAATGACAGATTGTTTTTAGTGATTTTTAAAAATCTTTCTGCAAATTAAAAACGTGGGATTTTTCAAGTAGACCTCCCTACAGGAGTACCTGGCCATTAAATTGGATGGCTTGTCTGAATGCGTTTATTTAGATGAGTAATTCCTCACCTGTATTATTCTCCTTCCTTCTGGCAGGCAGTTTCTGCAGCATGGGGAAGGACTCCAGCGACGCCGAGACGCACCTTGAGTGAGCAATATCACACTTTGTGCCCTCGGGGCAACAGTGGAGCTTATCCTCACAACACACCGCCTGCAGAGAGAAGAAAATCATTTCACAGTCAGGAACGTCGGTCAAGGACAGTTTCCTGCAGCTAATGGAAAGGTACAGACGCTCAACTTCAATCAGTGGGAGGGGATTAAAAATGCATGAAAAACAAACCATAACTTAATGCTTTTTCATTCAGTAACATAATTACTAGAAATAAAAAAACCTTTGTAAAAATATAGATTTTTTTTAGCTGATAAATAGAGAATTTGGACATAACCCGTCTTGTTATCAACATAAAGGTCTCTTCAACATGAACACTGGGACCAATGATGCTTAAAATAACAAGCAAACACAGATTTGTATTTGAGCTTTATGAGGTGAAGAAGACAAAAAGACAAGCTGTGGATAACCATCATTTTACTATGACTACAACCTGACAGATACTGTATTTTCAAAATGTTCTTTATACATTAATACATATTAAATTTGTTCTCATAAAGATTTGAGACACAAACATATCACAAAATGTAAATATTTTATTTTTTAAACAATTTATATTGTACATATCGTTTATTATTCTTCTCTCTTTTCATATCTTGTCAAGTTTACATGTCATATTTATGATTCTTGACCTGCAGTAATTTTTCCACCTGCTATGTTTATAGTTGAGGGAAAAAAAAAACACCAACACAAATTCCTTATGTGTGAACCTACTTGGCAATAAAGTTATTCTTGACCTTAAAGTCTTTGTCTTGAATGGTAAATCAGGAACAAGAGCAGCTGGCAGAGTAAATCAAACGCTGGCCAGCAGATCATGTAATGCGTTTCTTGGGGCGACGTCTTTGGGGTTTGTGATTTCAGGTGTTTTAGTATTTGTGTGAGGGTCAGCTCATGTACATCACCTTGGCTAATGGACAGCAGCCCCAGGAGCCGTCAAGAAGCTGGCAGCAGGTGGTGTCGTCCGGACACTCCGACTCCTGGTCCGGACAAATGACTGCCTTCACTCCCTCGCTGAGCTGGATCCATCACACGTCACAGCCCACGCACACCAAGGACAGGAGCAAAAAAACAAAACATGGCAATGTCAACAGTTATTTTATATGGAGTTTTAAAAGAAGAGACATTTTTTGCTTTCTTTCCATCAAATATAAACGAATGAAGTCTACAAATTCTCTCTCACTCTCATACACACACATATATGTATGTATATATATATATATGTGTATATATATATATATATATATATATATATATATATTTTTCTTAGAGACGAGTCCCTAAAGACACCCCTCTTGTACTGAGACTCCTTTCAATTTAGCCACGAAGGGGAAGATGAGCGAGGAGGAAGAGGATAAAAAGGTCACCGAGTGTTGACGAGATTTGTGTTTAAGGGCTTAAAATCAGAACAGAGATTTGATATGAACCAAATTTTAAATTGCTGTTTCATTGCCCAGCCATGTGGACCAAAATGACATCTTTACATTCCTTCAATCCTGCCGTACGGAGTCTGATTTCTAACACATTACAACGGTGTTTCAACATGTTTGAAGAAATATAAAAACTACAAAATGTAGAAAGAAAGAAAGTCTAAAAGTACATTTGAATTAAAGCGTTTATTCTGTGTGCTTCTTGTATGGGGCAGTAAAGAAAGATAAGAATAAACAAAGTGCCAATGCAGCAGATCTAATTGTGTTGAGATGACATTCATTAAACAGTTACATTTGCATGTCTAAAGGATGAAGTCGAGAAACCAATGAAAGGCTGCCAGAACATAATGCCCCATTGATTCTACTAGTGTTGTAGTCAAGACCGAGACCAAGACCAGATCTCTGCCTTGCATGGCACGCAATAAAATGTGGAACAAGATCATAGGTACTTCTAAAACTGATCTGAAAGATGCACATTAAAAAACACCCACATACAAACACTAAGAGCTGAAATCAATGTAAGCATCGCAGGGAGGGGTGACAGTCGTTAACGGGAACACCACATGTTGAATTAGGGTTATTGGTTGCATTTGAAGAGATACGTTTTACTTCCAATCAAAGTTAGGATGTTAACAAATCAGACAATGCAAAAGCAATTTATTGATATTCCCAAAGTTATGGTCTTGAAATAAAATCCAGAGTCCTCAATGTCCGAGACAAGACCGAGTGCAAATGCGGTCGAGTCCAAGACCATCAAAAAGTGGTCTTAAGACCAAGACCGGTCTCAAGTACCACAACACTAGATTCTAGTGCAAAGGTTGACAAACAGCCCGAACGTTCTACAAAAAAACAAAAGTATACTGAGCTCAGAAGAGATGCTTAACAAAAATATAACAACAACTTGTCTTAGTTTTGATTAAGCCCTCAGTTGGAAATACCTGAGAGATAAGCTGAGCCTGTTTAGCTGGAACTCGTCTCATCCAGGGCAGGGAAACGGTCTTATTAACACATTTGGCGTGGACGAGATCGCAAACCGTCCCCTCAAAGCAGCAGTGGAGGTGATCTGAACAACACTCAGCCTACAGATGGATAAAGACGGAGAGAAGATGACAAAGGTTTTACTGAAACATACCACAAATACAGAGCTGCAGAAAATGATGTGTGGAACGAACTCACCTTAAATTCTGTATATGCTATGTAAAACAGACTTCTGTAAACATGAAATTAAGAAGAAAAATGGAGCAAAACACTGATGTAACCTGTCCTCCAGTCTTAAATAGATGTGTTTAAGTTGATTTACTGTTTCTGAGAGGCGTCAGCCGAGGAGAAGAACCATGTACAAACTTTAACCAGAAGTTTATTCAGTTACATTTTGGACGACGTCTGTTTGAAATTCGATCAATCATTCCTCCCCATCTGTGTGTGGATTCACACTAAACGCCATGAAATGACTCCAAAATTTTATAAAAAGTGTATTTTCAAGTTTTAGTTCTTACTGCAAACAAAGTGAACTTTGTTTTTTGCTTCACTTCTGAAAAACCTTTTGGAAAAGAGGAGGAACGTCTTCAAGAATCAAAATGAAAATACTGTAGCTAGTCTGTTGGATCAGGCACACGGGCCCGGGCTGCCTGATATCTCTCACCCACTGACAGATGCAATGATAAGATAATCAGTGTTGTTCACTTCATCCGTCAGTGGTTATAATGTTATGGCTGTTCAAGGTATTTTGCAGCGCTGCCGCCACCCCTCAAAATACTGGCTTTGCAGATACTGCAAGTTGCCATTAAACATGTTGGCAAGTGTGAAATACTTCCAAACTGCTGACTCCTTGTTTTTAGCTCCCTTCATGCTATGTTAGCTCTCCTAGCTAAATGTTCGGGTTTACCTTGTTTCGATACCCAATCTAGCTATTTGAGTCAGCATCGGGCAGATATCAGTGTGTCAGATCAGTGCGTCCCTAGCGTTTTCTTAGTACTTCCTCCACCACTGTTTAAATGACTCAACTGTGCAATAATTACTAAGTTTGTACTGTGTGTTTTATGGCAAATGCTTGACTTATGTCAGCAACATATACAGTATTAGTTTAATTTAAATACTTCACTTCTGTGTCAGACACATGGCTGAATGGTAACTCACATGTGGCAGTGGACAGCATCCGTATCCTCCCACCGTGTTCTTGCAGCAGGTGTTTTTGTCCTCACACATGCCTCCATCAGGACAGACCAGTGCTGTGCTGAGGCCCAGCAGAGCCAGACACACGATCCCCATCTGCAGCGTCTGAACATGAGGAAAGGGCTGTCAGCAAACGTAGTATGACGCAATGTGGTCTACAAATATTACATGAAACTACTGTCAACGCATTCTATCTAATCTTCTTGGTTTCTGTGTTTCTTTCAGGTTGTGACAGACCTCTAAATCACTGTGGGGAATGATAACAAAGGTAAGTTTGTGCAGCCGCTCAACAAAAATTCCAACTGATAAACTGTATTTCAGCACTAAACAAACCCAGATCCTTGCTGTAAAGTTCACGTCCCTTTTACTGTATGTAGGTAGAGACTCATTTTAGGCATTTCACATCCTAAACAACCACTACTCACAAAAGTCACTATGTATAATATGTCTAATTATATATATATATATGTCAGCTGTAGATTTCAGGTTTTGTCTGACTAACTGTTTAAATTAGAGCTGCAATGATTAGTCAATTAATTGTCACCAAATTCTCTGATTTAAGCTTCTCAAATGTGGATTTACATTTAAATCAAATATCAAAACAGTTGCCAGTTAATTTTCTGCTGATCTAATAAATGGATTAATTGACTAAATTGTTGCATCTGTAGTAGATGTGCCGACTCAGTACATGGTGTCCAGTAACTACTTCAGGGCTTAAAAAGGTCTATTGAGTAAACATGTCTGGTGAACAGGAAAAGAAGAAAACTAAAATTTCACAATTCAAGAAGATAAAAATTGTTATTTAGCATTTAAAAAGGAAGAACAGCTGATAAAGACTCGTGACATTATTTTAGCTTCATCTTTCATCAGCAAGATATGCTAAAACGCTGAGTTATCAGACAACTTCAGCACATAGAGCGCTGCAGAAAAACTGATTATGTACTGAAGAAAGTATCTTTAGTTCTGTACACAGTCACGAGTAACAAGTAGGGCTGTCAGGAACAATTATTTTAATGACATTTCAATTATTGCCTAGTCATTTAGGCAACAGTTGAATGAAACACCAAGATAAAAACATTATTATCTGGATGGCAGTGTAGGTGCTTTATCTCTTTAACTGTGGATCATTTATGCAGGTTGTTAATAAATAAACCAGCAGTAAAATAGTCTCGTGAGCTACAGTTTCCTACCGTTTTATAAACTGTACAGAGTGTCTTAAGGGTTGAAAAGGCAAGGCAAGTTTATTTGTATAGCACATTTCAACAACAAGGCAAATCAAAGTGCTTTACAGAAAACATAAAAGCAGCAAAGGGAAGGGATTTAAATATAATTTTTTAAAAGGGTGAAATAGAAAATAAAACAGGATAATACATTTTAAAGAGTTAAATTGGAAATAGAAACAGGATAAAACAGGACAGTGCAGTGCACGACATTAATCAGCCTTTAATTAGATCAGATGTAAGGCTGTGGTAAAAAGAAAAGTCTTAATTTAAAAGAACTGACAGTTTCAGCAGACCTGCAGTTTTCTGGGAGTTTGTTCCAGATATTCGGAGCATAAAAACTGAACGCTGCTTCTCCTTGTTTAGATTTGACTCTGGGGACAGAAAGCAAACCTGCCCCAGACGACCTGAGAGGTCTGGATGCTTCGTAACGAAGCAGAAGATCAGAAATGTATTTTGGCCCTAAACCATTTAGTGCTTTATAAACTAACAGCAGGATTTTGAAATAAATTCTTTGACAGACAGGAAACCAATGTAAAAACCTCAGAACTGGAGTGATGTGATCCACCTTTTTGGTCTTAGTGAGGACTCGAGCAGCAGCGTTTTAAATCAGCTGCAGCTGTCTGATGGATTTCTTAGGGAGCCCTCTAAGGACACCGTTAAAGTAGTCGAGTCGACTGAAGATAAATGCATGAATAAGCTTTTCCAGGTCCTGCTGAGACATAAGTCCTTTAATCCTTGATATATTCTTCAGGTGACAGTAGGCTGACTTTGTAATTGTCATAATGTGGCTCCTCAAATTCAGGTCTGAGTCCATGACCACACCATGTAAATCTGTGTGTCATCTGCATAATTATGTCCACTTGTTGACTATAAAATGTCCTGCAGCCAAGGTACTTACCTTAGAGCTCTCCCAGTTTCAAGGCTGTTGCAGACTGACCCTCAGAGAGGTAAAAATAAAACTGTACAAATTCAACCCCTAAATAGCAGCTAATGTCATAATAAGTAAATTTTTTAAAAGACATTTAGCTACTAGAGAGTGTACTTTACCATTATCATCAGATGACTTGGAGGCAGAACTCAGCTGTTATGATGAACAAAGAGCACAATACTGCATTACTCCTCTTACAACCTGATGAGCGACAAAAAAAAACACACATTACTCACCATAATACTGCGAGAAAACACTGATCAGTGGCGTAATAAACACAAAACTTCATGTGTAAGCGTCACCACAGATAAAAGTAACTTTTCGCAAACGGTTACCAGCGAGCAAGAGAAAAACAAGTTAGCTTAGCATGCTAGGTGGCTAACAGCAGAGCTAGCTGCTCTGAATGACTTGAAGCGGAGGCGTTTGTTTTTCTTGCTGTGCGCAAAACGGACGTGTTTTTTCTCACCTGGTAGGTTTTGGCGCACCTTGTCACATGTATGTCGTCTGTTACGCTGCTTCAAAAACAGTCAGAATAACAAAGCCGGGCTTTTCTTTTTCTTCTCTTGCAGCTCAGTAATCACATGACACAGGCACACGTGACTCTGCAGTTTGGCGTTAAAGGGACATTACACCGAAGTAACCAATCACATGGGCTGATTACTAATACAGGTGTGAATATTTATACTTCTTTTGGAAAGTGATTTAGTATATTTGCTCAAGTACTGCACTTAAGTAGGCTACATTTTTGAGGTACTTGCACATTATTGAGTATTGTAAAACTTCAATTAATACCCCGGGCTTTTATTTGCTTCCACCCCTGAACTCTGGGATAGGCTTTTAATTCCTTTAGTGCAAATAAGGGGGGGGAATTGTCTACTATCACATTTTTTATTTCAACCATTATGAAGATTACTTGTCTAAAAATTAGGCTATCTGATAAAATATCAATTACAAATAATTATTAATTTGATCTAGTTCCCGAGAGACAGCCCATCTTGGCCAACCTCAAGCTCAGAAAGAGAAAGAGAGAGACCGACAGGCCCGGTAAATATGACTGAATTATCCTCTGGTATTTTTGCTTGATAATTAAATGAAACAATTAAATTAAATTTAAATAGTTGCCAGTTAATTTTCTGCTAATAAATGGATTGATTGAAAAATTGTATCATCTCTAGTAGATGTGTGGACTCAATCCATGGTGTCCAATAACTACTTCAGAGCTTAAAAAGGTCTATTGTGCAAACATGTCTTATAACGGAACAAATCTTGCAATTCAAGAAGAAAAAAAGTGTTATTTATACATTTAAAGGAAGAACAGCTGATTAAGACTTGTGACACAGAGCATTATTTTAGCTCAATCTTTCATCTGCAAAAACTGCTAAAATGACGAGTTAAAGATACAAAATATAATCAACAAATAAATTATATTTTTATATCAGTCAATCAATTGCAAATCATTTGTGCCAATTTTTCTCAAGTAAAAGATCTGAGTACTTTTCCCACCACTGGTTAACGGATACGCCAGCAATTTAGTGTTACACTTTACAGTCTGAGGTTACATTACAAGGAAACTGGGAGAAGCCGGAGCCTACATTTCCCATAATGCAACTCAGTAGAGTTTAACACTCACAAAAATATTTCATAAAGACTCTGTGGGTGTGTTTTTTTAATCAGATTTAACATTGGTGTCTTAATGGTACCAAGAAAATACCCCAAACAACTGTAATTAGATGCTGATGAAACACAGCTATTTAGAGAAAACTGACAATCTTCATCTGTAAGAGGGAGATCACATCAGTCTATTTATTCACATCTTGTGGTCACTGTGCATTGTGTGTATTATCACATACAGGCTACGGTATATTATGTGTTTTATGTACATACAGTAGTAGATTGTTTTGGCATAACTGCAGGTGGAGCTGACATTTCTCTGTCCTATTTGTTTATATAAATAGTTTGCTTTTGTTTCACATTCATGTTTGCCTGATGAAGTCCTTGATGAAAATATTCTTTCATTTAAATTGTTTAAGAACGACACATAGTTACTTAATTACTGCGAAAGATTATATGCCATTAAAATACAAATCAAAAGACACCTTACAAGTTGGGATGTGGATTGCAAAAATCTGTACCTCTCAAATTTGACCACTAGACTGACTGTTCCTCTGTTTATATCTAATTTTATTATTTAAAGCACTTTCAATTGCCTTCTTGTTGAAAGGTGCTCTACAAATGAACTTGTCTTCAAATATAAACAGTCAAATGGTCTCAGCCATAATTTAAATGTTTTTAGTTTTGTCCTTTTCATCTAAATTAAATCACAAACTCTGAATGACCGTGAGAACAAATTTATTTCTATTTCGTCTCATGTACAGAAAGAATCAATTTACAGTTTACAAACATCTGACCAGGTTTATGAAGCAAATGATTTACTGCACAGGATGGAGGCCTACAGTTCAATCCTCCTGAACCTCATATGAATTGTACGTACTATCAAAAAGATCCAACAAAGCGGTTTACCAGGTTTAATGTGTTCTCTCAGGGATTCAGTTCTTGTGTGTGAATCAGGCTGTGACTGAACAATCTCTGTCCAAAACACACATTCACAAAATCTACCAAGAAAACAGATTTTCTCTTGTAAAACAAAAACAAGCAAGGAAAGCCACAATTGCACATTTTATAATAATTCAATATCTGGTCCCAAAAAACGTACATTTACAGCAGTGGACACAACAGTTCAGCAGGAAATTGTTTCATGGCGGGGTTACTCTTCAGACTTTGAACTATACATCACATTTTCAGTTTGTACTGTAGGCTACTGACACAGGCGCATGAACAGCGAGCAAATGGTGAAAAGGACCAACAAGTCAGCATGACTTTTATACAAGTCTTCAAGATTTTCACTTCATAATCAACCTCTGCAAAAAAATAAAATCAAACATTAACCTCTTCAAGTTTTCTAAACTGGTGAGCTTTTACAAATCTGCTAGATGACATAATTAAGTTCACAGTTGCTGATGCGTCGTGGGCAGTGATGCTAGTAACAGCGGGAGCGTGTTGGTCAGTATGTTATTGTTGTAAACATTTACGACCGGAAGTGAATTTTGTTAGAACTGGATTAAGGGAAAAAAGTCAGTGTATCTTCATATAACCAAGTTCATTTGGCAACACAATTCAATGCGTCAATGCATCACATTTTGTGCCAAACATCCTTTCAAAAAAAGGTTTCATTAAAAACACCCTATTCTACGTGTTACATGCACATCGTATACAGATAAAATCTCATATAGTTCATCATACCATTTACAAGTTTGGTGAAAAAGAGGACAGATATATGAAATTAAAATATTCAAGGACATATCAGCCGCACGCGAAGTTGTCAGATTTGGCAAGCATGCTCCCCAGAGTGACGTGTGTTGATGTTACCACAATGCAGTGTGCTTATTGGTGCCTGCGGACCTCGACAGCTGTGTTTAGGTGACGAGGAACTGCATTTTTAAAAGGGACCTGCATGCCTATCACTCGATCCTATGTGAAAGAAGGCACTTACAGGAGAAAAGTGTTCCAGGCCCTGTCTACAAACAACCCCTGTAGATCTCAGTATGATATTAAACAGGAAAGTCTTCAAGTAAAGTGATGTTTTTGCTCAACCGTGTCTCTTTAGACTTACCCATGTTTCTTGGCAATTAGGGGTTGTCTACGCATTAGCCCGGTGAACTGTGGGGGGCTTTTGGTGCCTTCTGTTTACTTCATACATTCATATGCATGCAAACTTTCTATACCAAATGGTCTTTCAAATGTTCGGGGATCTATTTACACAACAGAAACTGCAAAGAGGTCTCTGTCAAGCTGAAAAAACTCTACAACAGGCAAAAGGCAAAAATGCAAAATTTGGGCAGAATTGTAGATCACTGCAATAAATCAATGACTGAAAAGATGACAGAAACACTTGAAGATGATGCTCAACAAATCAGTTACTATCTGAATAAGTAATTTCAACACATGAACACGGTACAGGATGAAAAGGAAATCAAGTAAATCCCTGAAGGAGCAAAATACAAGTCGTTATAATGGATGTAGATTGCATTATCCGTTCACAGGGGGCTCAAGAAAAAAAATCAGTACAACTGACAGATAGGTTCCCTCCATATTCAAGCTTTGGGAAGTGGTATCCTTTAAAGAAAACTTATCCTAGTTACAGTTTAGGGCAGGGTGGTAGTCAAGGAAACACAGGCCCGGCATTCACATGAGCCTTTGTGTCGCATTAGTCCAGGGAAGGAAATCTAATTCGCCTAAATACCCATCAATAACATACAAAATGTCATCCACTTCCAAATACTTGGTAAGTATCAATCAATCTATTATCAAATTATTAGTAAGTGCTTTACTCTTATATTCTGCTCTATAAAATGGCTATTTCCACAGTCAGTGTACGCAATGTCTCAGACGATGCCTCAGTGATGTGAAAGGTGACGTATTCACAATAAACTGGATAGGTTTCAGAATACTATGGATCATCTCAGTGGAAACCAGTAAGATTAACTGACAGTGAGACTACGAGACTTATAAGAAAGTGCAAACGCACCTCGTCGGGAACACAAAGGTCAAACAACAACCTTAAAAATGGACCAGTGAAGCATGGTTGTGCTTATTGTGATCTATCTCTGTGGAAACAACACTCTTCTTCTTCACGTTTGCTTTGAAAAGATTGTTACAAGGTCCAGTGTCCAGTAAGTTCGAAAAGCTCACTTCCTGGGGTGGAAGACCATGAGAGGCCTGTCTTCAATCTTCTGCCAGGGGCTCTTTTTGTTCTCCTCTTTGTCATCAGGATCATCCTCAGGGCTGGTCATGGAGTCGCGGCGGTTCTCGCTGTTGCTGCTGCGGGCGCTGTTCACACGACTGCGTCCTCTTCTGGGGATGGTGGATCCTCGAGAGGATGGGCCTTCATCAAGAAGAGGGGTGAGGGAGTTCTCCTCGGGTGAGACCGGGCGCCCCTCGCTGCTGCTGGGCTCGCTGTGGTCAGGGTAGGCCAGCTTGGAGTAACTCTTCCCGCCGCTGCTGCTAACACCGTGGCCCTTCCGTCCTCCCGTCCCCCAACGATCATCTTTTCCCTTCCGGTTGATTGCTGACTTGCGTTCTTGGGCCTCCAGAGGTGGTTCAAGGTTGATGTCTCGGGAAGCGCTGCTGGGACCACCTAAGAATCCACCCACACCACCGCCACTGAGGTCATTCCCAGCATCTATGTAGGAGTGGCGCACATGAGCGTTAGCGCGTCCATCCAGGGAGATAAACCATGCCCTCGGGTGCTGTTTAACACCGAGTTCCAGTAGCTTCTTCTCAGTCAGAGCCTGCAGTTCCCCATTCATCTGAGCCATGGTGGAGTCGTTGAAGAGCACAGGGATGGTCACAGGTCCACCAGAGGAGTCGGACGCCCAGCTCGGCTCCTCAGAGTCGTCACCTTGGGATCCACCTTGCTGCTGTTGGCCTTGTTTCTGGGAGTGGTGGTGATGATGCTGCTGGCCTCCTGCCATCTGTGCGCCATCTTTGTCTTGCTCCTTCTGGTCTTTGCCATCTTTACCAGAAAACTCAGAGGGCAGGCGCATATAGTGGGCTGGGATGACCAGGGTTGGCACCATGCTACGGTACATGTTCTCCTTCATCTGGTCAATGGAGCTGCAGAAGATGATCTGTCCTGGTTGGGTGTTGAGGGAGGTGGGTCTGGCAAGGCTGTCTGCAGCTGCTGCTGAATAATCAGGTGGTTTGTCAGACTGGTTTGGCACATAGCCTTGGAAGCGAGGCGGGGACGGGGGATCAGACGAGTATCCCCGATTGTCGTTAGCGTTGTGGTGTCGGTGATATTCAGACTCTTTGCCCTCCATCGGACTGTAGCTCCGGTTGTAGTCTTCATGCAGCAAAGGGTTGTCCAGGTTGTTGGTCTCTGTGGCACGAGTAACCTTCATGGGGAAGCTTTCACCCCGTTGGGGACCTGATGCATTTTTTCCCTTTGCGTGTCGCAGCATGTGGGCTGGAACATGCTTGGTTAAGTCCTCCTTCGAACTCTGATAGTCTCTAGATGGGGACAGCTCAGATTTGTCGTTAGAGGTGCCAGACTCAACATGGCCTCCACAGATCAGATTTAGGCGTGAAGTGGATGTACCCTGGTCTCTCTTTGCGCCATTTAGATTGGACGAGTGGGGTTTCCCTTGCTGGCGGCGAGGTTTTAAACACTTCCGCCTGAAAGGTAAACAGACACTGAAGGTCAGAAATCTAAGAGGAACCTGTTATCCTGGGGATTAAAAGAATAGTCTTATCTAACGACAGCCGAAAATTAAACCCACATTCACACATTATCTGCAATTATCACCACCAAAATCAGTGCTATTGATAGAAACCTAAAACTGAGACCTTCGCCTACGCTCCCCACACCTGCAGTAGTAGAGCAGCACACAGAGCAGGATGAGAACCAGCAGGGCCAACGAGCCCAGGATGGAGAGCAGGAACAGGGTGTGGTAGGTGGTGATGTCCCTCAAGCCTGGATGAGATAGACCCAATCCTGCAAGAAAATTAAATGCAGAAAGTCGTCTAAGAATCACTCTGAAACTTCACCTTCGCAACACTTGTATTTATAGTTTGCTTTTCTTTCCCATTAATGTTTGCCTGATGATGACCTTGATGAAACAAACATTGTTTAATTATCACTGCCAAAGAATATATACAAATAAAATAAATAAAACGAAAGCAAAAGTTGCACATGTCGCTACGAATATCCAGCAACTACTGACTTGTCCCTAGCAATATCAATTGTTTTGATCATCTTGATTTCAACAATCAAACATTACCACTGTTGTCTGTCATCTCTACTACGAGTACAATGTGCCCTCCTATGCCTCACAGTGGTTTGTTCTGCTGTCTGTCTACCTCTTCTCTTGCACAGTGTGCCCTTGGATACATTCATTGTTGGGTTTGGTCTTATCATTGGATGTGAAAACAGTATGAAAAATACAGAATATCACCAAGCTAATGCATTTAAGTGTGAAACATTAATGGTTTTAGAGTTATGTGATTTAATTTGTTCCAGGGAAACTGGCATACATGTGATATTTACATCAAAACAGCTGAGAAGAGCACCAAATCAACTCTTTCCATGTAACAATTTCAATAGGCTGTTATGGGCAACAACACCTGGCCTTCAACATCAAAGAGAGCATTACATATTTTCTCCCAAGAGACATACAGGAACATCTGCTGGCACAGCAGCAATGCTGATGATAAAGAACAGCACAAACAGCAGCGTGGAGCGTGAGATGAGTTACAGTACCTGAAGACGAAGGGAAGGCAGCTAACCAGTATCCCATCTGAGGAACCACAACGTTCCAGACGAACTGTTGGCCGTCCTTTTTGATGTAGCCCGTCCCGTTCCTAATCCACAGCCCTGGATAAATGTTTAGCACTGTCATTACATATCCTGCATTCAGTTTAAAGGTATAGACTACATTCACAAGAAAATCTAACACCTAAATTATAGAAAAACAGGAAAATACATTTTACAGTACCAAACATGATCCAATACATACTGCCTCCCTTACCCGTCTTAGGCTGATACAGCCAGGCAGGTACACTAGTGGCCATCCTGTTGCGGGTGTCGGATGGCAGCGGCACAGAGATGTGGATCGGATCTGAGACCTGGATCGCACTGCCATCTTTGTCAAAGAGCTGAATGCTGACCACTGCCAAAGCCGTCAAGTCTGTCCACCCTGTTTCTGCACCTGAACAGAGGAAGTCACTTTCATCGCAATGCTACAGTCTTACAACCTGATGATATGGGATATTTGAGGCAGGTAAGTTTGCTCTGTCATAAATCACTCTCTCACTCTCAGATTTCTGACACTTATTTTTTTAATTTGGGCAGTCATTTGTGCAACTGGGCTCTCTTTCCATCAATGTGTGAATGGCCATGAATGTCTCTCTCTCATCGCATGATTTGACTTCTGTCAATCAAGATCACATGGGTGCAGAAGACAATTTTAAAGTCAACTTGTCATACGCAGTGCAGACACTGAAGATGATCCTACATGTCCAAAAGTATGTGGCTGCATTACTCCCATATGTAGTGGATGAACATCTCATCCCAAAACCAGGACCATTAATCTGCTGCTATACCAGCATCCGCTCTTCTGGTTTCGGTCTTTCCACCAGATGTTGAACCTGGCTGCAGGGATTTGATCCCAATAAGCCACAATAGTATCAGTGACCAGGTGTGGATCTCAGTTGGTGTTCCAGTTCCTTCTACGGGTATCTGTGAAGGCATTGTCATGTTGAAACAAGAAAGGGACAAAAACAAAGTGTTGCCACATCGCTAGAAGAACACTGTTGCAGCATTAAGATATGCCTTCAATAAGGGGGATAGACCAAACCAGCAAACACAGCGCAAGTAATGTACACAAAATTATCTGTCCACACACTTTTGGCCATATAGTAGATCATTCTCGTCATTGATTTCTGAGACAGACACCAACCTGAGCTGTTGGTCTCTTGGCCCAGGAGAAACGGGAAACCTCCCATTTCATACTGAGTCTTGGCCGTGGTCAGCGCAGCAGACAGCGCCGTGTAGTTGGAGTTGGACGGCAGCTGAAGGGACTTCCTCTGGAGCTGCACCAGCGGCTGGTTACGAGCTCCTGCAGAGACACAATCACACTCCCAGTTCTGCACATCATACATCAACACCTTATGTATTTTGTCTTGATATCTCCAAAAAAGATGTAAACACACTGATCTTACTTGGTGTATTACAGATATGCGTAGGCGGATGTGACTGAGGTGTATTTGTAAAAACTACAACAAAGTACTCTGCTGCAGCTGTTGCTATGGTGATAGCAGCAGCAAATAACACAGGGTCATGTAAATGGTCTGAACAGATGTAGGGGGGACGGGGGAGGGGTGTGAATCTATCATCACGCTCTGCTGGAGACAGAATAATTTAAGATGTGATGACAGAATAACTGTTGAAGAGTCAAACTGACTTTCTCAAGTGACCAAAATAGCACAACTGTTCCCTTATGGGCCTACATTATATAACATTTCTTAAATATTGGAACGACAAATTGTGACTCAGTTCCGTGGGATAAGCTAATAATCCTTCGTAAAGTCAAGGTATGACAGCATGATCGTGAAACATTCAGGTTTCCTCAGAGAAAGAATAATATACTTTACCTGGGGACCCAGACAGCACCTGCAGGACGTCATCGTACAGAATAAGTGTTCCTGGCCTCTGCACGAGGAGGTACAGGCTGACTGATGCATACACTATAAAAAGACAGAGACACTAAAATTAGATTTCCAGGTGCAACAACAATGCTGAGACAGAGCTTCTGCAGGGTTAAAGTTCTGCAAATTTAAATTTAAGACTTTTTAAGACCACATAAAATGCAATTCAACTGTTTTAGCATCTTATTAGCCAAATTATGAAGGCATGAAGGAAAACCAGTAGGAACAAAATGGCCTACATTTATTTATTATTATTATTATCATCATGTTTTTTAACAACAATAATTAAAAAGCTGGTATTATGCTTTTTGGCTTTTTCCCTCTCCTTTATTGAGTTTTATAATTTTTTTGTGCATGTAACAGGTTTGCAAAGTGAAAAAGCCCAAAGTCCAGCCCAAAGGGAGTTCCCATCTCCCACAGAAAACTTTCCCTTTCATCCCTGTGACGACACAGGAATGAAAGCTAAATGCGCCTCATATAACGCTCGCCGAACGGCTACTCTGACACGCCCTCAAAAACACCACCGGAAAAACAGCGAGCTGCAGCACACAGCTCTCCTCTCCCTTCCAAACACTAGCTACCCTCCAGGCAGTCAGTGGACATAAAGTTGTTCCTGTGATGTAGAGACAGAGCTCAGTTAAAACTTTATGGATGAAAGATCCTTTTGTTACAGATTAATAACTCACCACTCTGAAACTCTTGCTCCAGTCCATGTTGCCAAGCTGGTCGGCAACATGTACAGCTGAACCGAAGCCGTGTTTACAGGCTTCTCACTGACCCGCCCTTCTCTGCTTCTGAT